>NC_064817.1:88443048-88500910 GCF_023721935.1 Panthera uncia
TTTCTCTTTTTCTTTTCTTTTTCTTTTTTTCTTTTTTTTTTTTTTTTTGGCTTCTACCCAGTTTCAGGCTTAGGTTTCAGTATTATCTACTCTGCTAAATCAGTTACCACCTGTCCATCTGCTTTCCAGCTTCTAAAACTTGTGTTGACATTTCTTTTCTGCTGTCGTCTCTTGTGTTCTCTTTGTCCTTTTGGGTTTTATGAGTGTTAAAATTCTTTGCTGTCACTTTAGTGAGATTTTAGAAATGAGTGAAGATAAATGTTTCTATTCAATCTGTTATGCTTACCTGGAGCTCCCTTCATTCTTTTTTAATAGCTGTATGGTATTCTATGGTATTCTGTGGTATATATGGACCAAGGAGTGATATATAAAGTATTTAACATCTAGTAGAACATGGGTTCCGACCAATCAGAACGGGCACCGGTCATAGTGGTAAAGCATGGCCCTGAAGCCTCTAGCTATGCAAATGTTAAGTCTTGAATTGTTAGATTGTGGAGAGTTTCAAGGTGTCCTAGGGAAAGGATCAAAATGGCCAGAGTGCCGGAGGGGTGTACTTGGTATGGGAGTCAAAGCAGCAGCTATCAACAGGCTATTCTGGAATTATTTCAATAGTTTACCAGCAAGTTTATTTGCATTTGTTAATGCTGGCTAAATATCAACCATGGATGGGCCCCAAACTATTTAATCAATCCTTTACTGATGGGCATTTAGATGATTTCTCATCTGTTTTGTTGACATTCACAGCCTTGAACATACCTCTTGGGAATATTCCTGTAGCATTGCTTTTTGTAGTAGATTTCCTTCATCAGTTACCTTGAAAACAACCAATGGAAATTAAACAGATCCTCATTTTTTTGAAATAACATAATTTCACTCAATCTATTCATGTTTAAAAGTAAGTTTTGAGACTTCTGTTCCAGAGACAATGAACAGACATACTTTTCCCTATCCCTCCTGCTAAAAACAACTATATATCCAGCTCTGGAAATTGTATATATAAAAAAAAGGCATCACATCATAAAAAGAAAATCAATATGCCAGGAAGATATAATGATCTTAAATGCATACAAACCAAACAGAGCTTCAAAGCACATGACACAATAGCTGACAGTGCTGAAAAGAGACATAGATCCACAGTTGTATTTGGGAAATTCAAAACCCAAGTCTCAGCAATGAATAGAATTAAATTTAGTAGTTTTCCATTATTATTTTGTAATGTTTATTTATTTTTGAGAGATAGAGAGAGAGAGAAGGGGGGTTGTTGAGAGAGAGAGGGAGACACAGATTCTGAAGCAGCCTCCAGGCTCTGAGCTGTCAGCACAGAGCCTGATGTGGGACTTGAACTCACAAACCGTGAGATCACAGCCTGAGCCAAAGTCAGACGCTCAACCGACTGAGCCACCCAGGTGCCCGAGTAGTTTTTTAAGTTTAACAGATTTTCTGTTTAAGAAAATCATCAAAGATAGAGAAGATATAAACAAAACCATCAACTCCAAGTATCTAATTTATATATAGAGAGCACTTCACCCCAAAACAGCAGAATATGCATTCTTTTAAAGCACCCATTAAATATTCACCATGATATGCAATCTCCTGGATCATAAAACAAATCTCAAGAAATGTAAGAGAATTGTAATCTCTGACGACCACAAACTTGAATAAGATAATAACACAAAGGCAAAGGAAAATCATTAAATGCTTGGAAATGAAATACCACAAATATAAATAATTCATGGATCATGGAGGAGGTCTCAACTAGAATTTAAAACAGATATACAACTGAATGAAGAGAAAAAATTTCAAATTAATAATCTAGGTTCTTACCTTAAGAGACTGGAAGAGCAAAATAAACCTAAAGCAAGAAGAAGGAAGGAAATAGTAAAGATAAAAGCAGAAGTCAATTAAACTGAAATCAAAAAAACAATATAGAAAAATTAATGAAATGAAAATCTGGTTCCTTGAAAATAGTCACAACAATGGACAAATCTCTGGCAAGACTGACAAAAATAAAGAGAATATACACAGATCACCAATATCAAAAATAAGCTGGGAATATTACCAAAGATCCTGTAGCCATTCTGAACCTAATAAGAGAGTACTATGAGCAACTTTGCGTTTATAGATTTGACAAGTTAGAAAGTACACCCATTTCTTGAAAACCCACTAGCTATAAAATCTCAGCTAAGATAAAATAGATAACCTAAACTGTCCTGTAACTATTAAATACATTAAATTCATGACTTTAAAAACTAACATTCCAAAAGGAAAACTTTAGTTATGGTTTCACTGGAGAATTCTGTTAAATATTTAAAGAATTAAGACTAATTGTACACTGTCTTTTCCAGAAAACAAAGGACAGAACGCTTCCCCGTTTATGAAGTTAGTATTTCCTTGATACTAAAATGTGACAAAGACATCACAAAAAAAGAAAATGAGAAGCCCATATCCTTATGAATATAGATGTAAAAGTCCTCAACATCCCCATGATATGCCATTTATTCTATGAATACGAGTTTAACATTGATTGCTATTTGTATATTAAACACACTTACATTCTTGGTATGTATATTTTTATATGGGCTGGCTTTGATTACAAATGGCAAAAACACATCACAGACACAGAGAAAGCATTTGACAAAATTCAATACCTATTCGTGATAAAAACGCTGAGAAAAATAAGAATAGAGAGGCATTTCCTCAATTTTTCGAAAAGCATCTATAAAAATACTCCACCTGACATTATACTTAACGCTGAAAGACTGAATATGTTTGCCCTCAGATAGGAAACAAAGCTAGGATTGTCAAAATCATCATACTTATTCAATATTGTTCTGGAAATTCTAGCCAGTGCAATAAGGTGAGGCAAGGAAATAAAATTCATACAGATCAGAAAGGAAGAAATATAACCTTCCAGAGTTGAAGATAACATGTTTGTCTATGTTGAAAATCTCAGGGCATCAACAAAAAACCTCATAGAATTAGTGAGTTTAGCAAAGTCTCAGGATACAAGATAAATATAAAAAAATTAATTGTAACCCTTAGTTTGTTCTCCATTTTTATGAGTCTCTTCTGTTTTGTCCCCCTCCCTGTTTTTATATTATTTTTGTTTCCCTTCCCTTATGTTCATCTGTTTTGTCTCTTAAAGTCCTCATATGAGGGGCATTAAAGAATCTACTCCTGAAATCATTGTTTCACGATATGCTAACTAATTTGGATGTAAATTTTAAAAAATAAAAAATAAAATTATAAAAAAATAATTTTATTCCTAAATACTAGCAACAAACACATGGAAACCCAAATTAAAAATTAAAATCCAAATTAAAAATTAAACTTACAATTGCTTAAAAAATGAAATACATAGGGGGAAATCTAACAAAACATATAGAGGACTTATATGCTGAAATCTACAAACACTAATGGAAGAAATAAAAAACCTAAATAAATACAGACATACTTTTTTCATGGATTGAAAGACTCAATATATGAAGATATCAGTTCTTTCCAAATTACTATTCAAGTTTAACTTAATTATTTTCAAAATCCCTACAAGATTTTTATAGATATAGACAAGATTATTTAAGAATTTACGAGGAAAAGAATAGCTTAATAGAATAATACATATACTAGAATAAAAGTATCTTGAAAATAAAATAGGAATCAGTCTACCCAATTTGAAGATTTATTATATAGTTAAGATTAAAGCTGTGTGGTATTAGTGGAGGCATAAACACATAGATCAATGGAACAGAATAGAGAATCCAGAAATGGATCCATACACATATTCCCAACTGATTTTTGACAAAGATGCAAAAGCAATTAAATGGAGAAAAGGGAGCCATTTAAACATATGGTGTTGGAGGAACTGGACATTCTTAGACCAAAAAAAAAAAAAAAAGGAAAAAAAGAATGTTGACCTAACACCTTATTAAAAAATTAACTCAATCTGAGGGTTACTGGAGGGGTTGCGGGAGGGGGGATGCGCTAAATGGGTGAGGGGCACTAAGGAATCTACTTCTGAAATCATTGTTGCACTATATGCGAACTAGTTAGGATGTAAATTTTTAAAAATAAAAAAAAATAACTCAAGATGGATCATGGACTTACAAGGAAAATGTAAACTTTTTTAAAAAGTAAAGGAGAAAATCTTTGGTATCTAGGGATATACAGAGTTCCTAGATTTGTCACCAAAAGCACAGTTCATAAAAGGAAATATTAATATTGATAAGTTAGACTTCATCAAAATTTAAACTTTTGTTTTATAAATGTCCCTGTTAAGAGTATGAAAAACAAAGCTATAGACTGTGAGGAAATATTTGCAAAACATATATTTGCAAAGGACTTAGTACCTGCAATATATAAAGAACCCTCAAAATTCAAAAGTAAAAAAAAAATCAACTAGAAAATGGGCAAAAAACATGAAAAGACATTTTACCAAAAGGATACACAGATGGCAAATAAGCACATGAAAAAATGTTCAACATTATTAGCCATTAGGGAAATGGAAGTAAAACCACAATGAGCTATCATGACATATCTATCAGAATGTATTAAAACAGGTGACAACACCTAATGCTGATAAGGACATGGAGAAACTAGATCACATTGATAATGGGAATGTAAAATGGTACAGCTATTCTGGAAAATAGTTTGGCAGTTTAAAAAACAAACAAACAAACGCACAACTACAACACGACTTAACAATTACCCTTCTGGCATTTATCCCAGAGAAATGAAAACTTATGTTTGTACAAAAACACGTACACGAATGTTTACTGTAGCTTTATGTGTACCAGTCAAAACCAGGAAGGGTCAATCCTTTTATAGGCAAATGGTTGAACAAACTGTGGTACATTCATACAACAGAATGCTACTCAGCAATAACAGCGAACTGTTGGTACATGGAACAGCCTGCATGAATCTCCAGAAGATTATGCATGAAGAAGCCAATTCCACAAGGTCGTGTACCAAGTGATTCCATGCATATATTTTTGAAATGACAAAACTGAAAATGGAGAACAGAAGTAGTGGTGGCCAGTATTTAAGGAGGGAACTGGGGGAGGGGGAAGCGGGTTTGGCTATAAAATGGCAACATGGAGAATCCTTGCGATGATGGAACTATTCTGTATCTTGACTGTATCAATGACAATTTCCTGGTTGTGACATTGCACTATAGTTGGGTTTTGTTTTTGTTTTTGTTTTAAGAGAGAGAGAGAATCTTAAGCAGGCTCCATGCTCAGCACGGAGCCTTGGCAGGGCTTCATCCCATGACCCTGGGATCACAACCTGAGCAAAACAAGGGCCGGATTCAACCGACTGAGCCATCCAGACGCCCTGATATTGCACTATAGTTTTGCAAGATGCTGCCATTGGGAGAAACTGGTTAAAAAGGGTACGTGGGATCTCTCTGTACTATTTCTTGCAACTGTATGTGAATCTAAAAATTATCGCAAAAATCAAATTTTAATTAAAAAATGCCCCCCAAGTAGATTTTGTCTGTAGTAGGTAGACCGTCTAAACTAATGGGTTTTTGTTTATTCAACTTCAAAAGAACAATAACATTGCTCTCATTGAGGGGATTCAACAGTACCAACAGCTCCAAGTAAAGCTCCCTTTTCTACACAGATATACACGTGCATGTTTTGAGTAACCATAATTTAAAATATGAAACACTGGACAGGGCACCTGGGTGGCTCAGTCAGTTAAACGTCCGACTTTGGCTCAGGTCATGATATCACGGTTTGTGGGTTCGAGCCCTGCATCGCTCTCTGTGCTGACGGGTCAGAGCCTGCAGCCTGCTTCGGGTTTTGTGTCTCCCTCTGTCTCTGCCCCTCTCCCACTCGTGCTGTCTGTGTCTTTCTCTATCTCTCAAAAATAATAAATAAACATTAAAAAAAGTTATAAAAATAAAATAAATAAAATATGAAACACTAGAAAAATCTACCTCAAAAACAAAGGATATGGTTAAACAAATTAGGATACATTATTTGATGAATAATTTACAAGCATAAAAAAACCGTATTTTCAAAAAATATTCTATGTGATGTGAGTAGTGATGATATTTTGTTAACAAAAATTAAGTTATAATACTATATAATAAAACATGATCATAATTTTGTGAAACCAAAATGTGAATATAATTATGGGGTCATGATTGAAAATGTATTTTTAAAAGCACTAAAATTCTGTCTTTTCCAAATTTTATGTAATAATAATATATGACTTTTATAAATGGAAAAAAAAACTATTTAAGTTAAAAAAAAACTATTTTTAAATACAGCTTTCCCAATTTAGGTTAAAAGTAATGAAGCCTACTTTACCACTGAAGCCTCCAATAAGTCAGTGATTTAAAAAATTATACTTTTCATGCTAAAAGAAAATAAACTACATTCCCTGGCATTGTTGTTTAAGTAGAAACGATACAAAATTAAATTATATTCATAACGTGTTATGTCTTAGAATAAACAAATTTCTAACAGTTGTGTATTTTAAATATATCAATTTCTGTGAAATACAAACAAATAAAATTAGGCTCACTTTTCTCAATTACATGGCAATACATTCTAAAAGGATGCTGCAAAGAACAAGCATGGGCTTTGCAGCAAGAAGTCATGAGTTCCAGGGGTGCCTGGATAGCTCAGTCAGTTAAGCATCTGACTTCGGCTCAGGTCATGATCTCACAGTTCGTGGGTTTGAGCCCCACATGGGGCTCTGTGCTGACAGCTCAGAGCCTGGAGCCTGCTTCAGATTCTGTGTCTCCCTCTCTCTGCCCCTCCCCTGCTCATGCTCATGCTTTCTCTCTCTCTCTCTCTCTCTCAAAAATAAATAAACATTAAACAAAAAATTAAAAAAAAAAAGCCATGGCTTCCAGTCCCTGGGCCACCTCCTAGTTAGCAGTGTGGCTCTGGTCAATTATTCTGACCTCTCATTTTCTCTCCTATAAAATGGAGAAATTTATCATTTCTTCCTTAAAGCTTCTCATGTGGATCAAATTGCTAAATGCTATATACACTGTTCTTTATTATTTCTATTTCGGAGGACACAAATCGCCCCTTCTGCATTGCTTAGTGAATCCCTGGATGCACGTTATGAACTAGAAACCTGCAGTCACGCAGTACTCGTTTTGTAGACTGGTATTTACTCTTCAGATACATGACTATTCTATAGTGGCCTCTCTTTTCTTCCCATAAAAAAAAAAAATTCCTTCTAAAAATAATCGGAAATGGGGCGCCTGGGTGGCTCAGTCCGTTAAGAGTCCAACTTTATCTCGGGTCGTGATCTTGGGGTTTGTGAGTTCAAGCCCCGTGTCGCGCTCTGTGCTGACAGCTGGCAGCCTGGAGCCTGCTTTGCATTCTGTGTCTCCGTCTCTCTATACCCCTCCCCTGTTCATGCTCTGTGCCTCTGTCTCAAGAATAAAGTAAAATAAACATTAAAAAAATTTTTAAAAATAATTGGAAAGCTACTTGTGTAACGTCATTGGTCCACGTAGACACCACAACCTTCCCTCCTTCCTTTTTTTTTTGAATTTTTTTATTACGTTTCTTTATTTTTGAGAGGAAGAGAAAGACAGAATGCGAGCAGGGCAGGGGCAGAGAGAGAGGGAGACACAGAATCCAAAGTAGGCTCCAGGCTCTGAGCTGTCAGCACAGAGCCCGATGTGGGGCTCGAACCCACGAACAGCAAGATCATGACCCGACCCGAAGTCGGATGCTCAACCGACTGAGCCACCCAGGCGCCGCCCCCCCTCTGCTTTAAAAAATTTTTTTATTACCCTCCTTTTTTTAGGATCATTTCTAGTTCATAGGCACATTGCATTGTTGAGAGTTTTCCCAATTTAGGTGTGGTGTTCATTTTCCATGCGACTTGATGTGCAACTTAGAACCTTGCTCAAACCTGAATGATGGCCTGTCCAGTGGCCTTCCAGTCTGAGGAAGGAAAGGAGTTAAAACAACCACTAGTAAAGTTTTTCTTTTTTTTCTTTTACATACTATCAAATTGATTTGTGCTAAAATGCTTAGAAAGGACCTCATATAGATCCAGCCAAGAGGATGGTTTTTGTGAGTTTGGATAGGTAACTAAGAAACTCTTGCCAATATATATAAAAAAAAAAAAAAATAGAAGGAAAGCAAAGAGTTTCGTAAAATTGTTCCAGATTATCAGCCGTTTCCCATAATAGCTTACGGTGTGCAGCTTTCTCTGGCAATGCGGTATTTATGTTTTCTGTTTCATTTTCTATTTGGGGCTAAAATGGCCTGGTCTTCACCTCAATATGATGACAGAGAAGGCATTTTACTTTCCAAGTGCCTCAGAGCATACTCTGAATGGGGAGGATGTGAAATGCAGAAAAAGAATAACTCTATAGCAAGCACCAAATGGTGAGAAGATTACCTTCTTTCTGTGAAAGATGCTGTTACCGGTGCGTAGTTTTAACTCTGTTGCCTATTCTCAGAAAACAATGTGTATCAAGCAGGGATGGAAACTTCTTTAGACCAGCCCTTCATCCTTCCTCCTATCCCTTATTGTTTTTATTCGGTCTTCCTTTCCATTTCTACTCTTCCTCACGTATTCTGTCTCCCTTTATGTCATTAAATAGAGAGAAGCATGAAGTTGGTTACAAGGCGTTTGAAAAGTCTTTCCCCGCTGCCACCAAGAATACGGAGGTATCGGAAAATACAGAACCGTCTGGGTCTTTGGGCCTTTCTCAGATTCTTCTCCATGGCTTGAAGTTATTGTGAACTGAGACGAAGCGGTATTACCTGGGGGATTAACATAAAGTTACTGTGTGGGGTGCCTGGGTGGCTCAGTCAGTTAAGTGTCCCACCTTGGCTCAGGTCATGATCTCACGGTTCGTGGGTTCGAGTCCTGCATCTTTCAGCTCAGAGCCTGGAGCCTGCTTCAGATTGTGTGTCTCCCTCTCTCTCTGCCCCTCCCCCGTGTGTGTGCGCGCTCTCTCCCATGCTCTCTCTCTCTTTCTCTCTGTCTTAACACTAAACATTAAAAAAATTAAAATAAAGTTACTGTCTACAGTTAACTTCAAGGCTTATTAGAGGCTGGTGAGCCAGAAGCAAAGCTGTAAAACTGTTGCACGACATATTTTTTCTTAACTGAATGAGCCTCAGTTTCTTTGTCTGTAAAACTGGGGGGGGGGTCATACTAATACAAAATGACTATTAATTATAGGAGAGAGGTTCTAAATCGTGGGAGGACCTTAATGGCCTTAAATTTCAAGATAAGAAATGCGGATTTACACAACAAGAAGTCATCAAACTCTTTTTAAGCAGGTTAGTTTAAAAAAAAAATGTTTATTTATTTTGAGAGAGAGAATCCCAAGCAGGTTCTGTGCTTTCAGCACAGGCCCCAGGGTGGGGCTCAATCTCGCTAACCATGAGATCATGCCCTGAGCGGAAATCAAGAGGTGAATGCTAAACTGGCTGAGCCACCCAGGCGCCCCTCTTAGGTTGGTTTTAAGAAGATTGGTGCGACGGCAGTGGGTAGCAGAGATTGGCGTCAGGAGAGACTAAAGGCAGGCAGATTATTTGCCATGCCCAGGTTATGTGCAACGATAATAACTGCTAACATCACCATATGCCGGGCACTGTGCTCATGTCTTTTTTGTTTGTTTCCGTGTTATCTCCTTTGATTTCTTCACAGATGAAGAAACTGAGGCACAGAGCAATCAAGAAATCAAATGCAGTTAAGAAATTTACCTAAGGGGCACCTGGGTGGCTCAGTCGGTTAAGCGTCCGACTCTGGCTCAAGTCACGATCTTGCGGTATGTGAGTTCGAGCCCCCCGTCGGGCTCTGTGCCGACAGCTCGGAGCCTGGAGCCTGTTTCAGATTCTGTGTCTCCTTCTCTCTGTGACCCTCCCCCGTTCATGCTCTGTCTCTCTCTGTCTCAAAAATAAATAAACGTTAAAAAAAAAAAAAAAAGAAATTTACCTAAACTGTTAACTTAGGATGAGGTCACCATCGACGAGCTGAGTCAGGTTAACCGAAGAAAGGCCAGGATTTGACCCCAGACTCTGTGGCCCCAGAACCCTCACGCTTAAACACTGCGGTGTACCGTCTCTAACGTGAAGGTCAATAGCTCTCCGAGTGTCATCCATACTCACCCATTAGCATGACTTCAAAGAACATTTGACAGTTTGGGGCTCTTCCACGGAGAACGATTATTCCGTTGCCTTACACGATCTGGGTATTAAGGGTCTTGGATTTGTGAGTTTTTGTTTTTTCAGAGAACTGAAGCTCTTCCCTTCAGGCGTTTGTTTTAAAAACTTTGTTTATAGTGAACATCTTCCTAAAATATACCGTAAACTTCACTGCCTTTCTAAAGAGTTTCTTTTTCCTTTCGAATGTGATTGATTCAGGGTTTTTATGAATGTCAATTCTTTTTTTCCTTCAAGTTTGTTTTCTTTGATTTTTTTGTAATTTTAATTAAAAAAAATTTTTTTTAATGTTTATTTATTTTTGACAGAGAAAGAGAGACAGAGCATGACTGGGGGAGGGGCAGAGAGAGAGGGAGACACAGAATCGGAAGCAGGCTCCAGGCTGTTTCAGGGCTCGAACCCACAGACCGCGAGATCATGACCTGAGCCGAAGTCGGACGCTCAGCCGACTGAGCCACCCAGGCGCCCTGATTTTTTTTTAATTTTTAAAAATTAAGTTATTTTTTTTCTCCCAAGTTTTTATTTACATTCCAGTTAGCTAACATATAATGTAATATTAGTTTCAGGAGTAGAATTTAGCGATTCGTAACTTTTATATAAAACCCAGTACTCATCACAATAAGTGTCCTTAATACTCATCGCCCATTTAACCCAGCCCCTCAGTCACCTCTCCTCCTCTGAAAGCTATAGAAAGCTAAAAAAATATATCAATTCTTTTACTTTGGAAACTAAACCTTTAGAAACTATTAAGGTTTGGAATATGGTGTGAACTTATAGTGAGTGACTGTCTTCAGATACATTGCCTCTTTCTTTTCTCTCTCCTTCCTTCTTTCTTTCTTTCTTTCTTTCTTTCTTCATTCCTTCCTTCCTACCTCCCTGCTTTCCTCCCTCCCTCCCTCCTTCCTTCCTCCCTCTCTCTTTCTCTCTCTCTTCTGACTGCCCAGCTCAGCGATTTTCTCAATTGTGAGTGAGGCCTTAGTTTCCCCTTTGGCTGTAAGCCCCCAGATCTCTCGTAGACGCCTCTTTTCTCCTTAAATGTGATCTGTTGCCTCTGATCACAGATGTCCCTGGGTCTGCTGCTTGTTACTCTTTTTGGTTTTTGTAACATAGATCCTTTTCTCCCTCTGCTTTTTATCTCTTTCCATTGTTTTTCTCTGATCTCTCTCTCTCTTTCCCTTCCTGCCCTTTTCTTTCCCTGGGTAAGAAGTAGGGGGAGGCTGTGTAATATTTTACTCCTTTTCTCTGACCAGTGAAATAATCATTAACAACAAAGCCTATAAACGTTGCACTTTTGCTTCTTAGTTATTTTCATGATTTCTTTCTTTCTTTCTTTCTTTTTTTGAGGATTCTTGTTTGGTTTTAATAGCTGAGATTAGAAGACATCTGAATCTGGAAAACTTCAGCTCTATTTTATTTCTAGGGTAGAAAGTTTAAATCAAGCATCTAACTTCGAACAACCTAAGTTGTGTTACCTTTAAATTTAATTATTTCAATAGAAATATAAATAGCAATGTAGCAGATGTATGCCAAATATTTGTATGTTAAATATTTGAATCTTTCAACCATTTTCTGTTTTTAAAATATGTAAGTTCTGAAAACTTATGTCCACACAAAAGCTTGCACATGATGGCTTTTAGCAGCTTTATTCATAATTGCCAATTGTCAATTGCCAAGATGTCCTTCAGTAGGTGACTGGATAAATGCACTGGTACATCCAGACAATGGAATATTATCCAGTGCTAGAAACAAATGAGCTACAAAGCTATGAAAAGACAGCAGGGATCTTTAAATGGGTATTAGTAAGTGAAAGTAGCCAATCTGAAAAGGCTACATAGTGTATGATTCCAACTATATAACATTCTGGAAAAGGCAAAACTATGGACACAAAAGATCACTGATTGCCAGGGTTGAGGGTTGGGAGGAGGGATGAATAGGTGGGGCACAGGGGATTTTTAGAGTAAAGAAAACACTCAATATGATACCATAATGATAGATACATATCATTTTACATTTTTCCAAGCCCACAGATTGTATAACACCAAGAATGAACCCTAATGTCCAATTTGGAATTTGCGTGATTGTGATGTGTCCATGGGGGTTCATCAATTGCAACAGGTATACCAACTCTGGTGGTGGAGGGTGTTGATGTTGAGGGAGGCTAGGCATGTTTTGGGGGCAGGGAGCATATGAGGAATCTTCCCCTTCGTTTGGCTGTGAGCCTAAAACTGCTGTAAAATAATAATCTTTTTAAAAAACTGAGATAAAAGTTGACATGTAGCATTTTGTAAATTTAAGGCATAAAATGTGTTGATCATCGTAGGGTTAGCTAATACTTGTGTCATGGCATAGAGTTATTTGATTTTTCAGGGAAACTCTTTAAGATCTAGTTTCTTACCAGGTTTGAAGTTTATAATACAGTATTGCTGACTATAATCACAAGGCTGTACATTAGATCTCCAGAACTTATCCATCATCTAACTGCAACTTCATACCCTTTGACCAACGTCTCCCCAGTGGTCTCACCCCCAGTCGTTGATAATTACCATTCTACTCTCTGTTTCTATGAGTTTGGATTTTTTAGATTCCACATATGAGGTCATTTTCCTTTGTCTTTCCCTATCTCACTTATCCCATGTAGCATAATGCCCTCAAGGTCCATCTGTGTTGTCACAAATTTCAGGAATTCCTTCTTTCTCATGGCTGAATAATATCCCATTGTATAATTATATCACCTGCATTTATACATTCATCTATCGATGGACACTTAGGTTGTTTGCATATCTTGGCTATTGTGAATAAGGCTGCAATAAACATGGGCATGTACATATCTTTTGGATACCATGTTTTTGTTTCCTTTGGATATATACCCAGAAGTGGGGTAGCTGGATCATATGGTAGTTCTATTTTTAACTTTTTAAGGGATGTCCATACTATTTTCCATAGTAGCTGCACCGATTTCCACTGACATCGACAGTATGCAGATTTCTTTTCTCCACATCCTTGCCAATACTTATATTCTTTACATATTTTGGATATTAACTCTTTATCAGATATATGGTTTGCAAGTCTTTTCTCCCACTCTGTAGGTTATCTTTGCATTTTGTTGATTGTTTCTTTTGTTCTGCAGGCACTTTTTAGTTTGTTGTTGTACCACTTGTCTATTTTCGCCTTTGTTGCTTATATTTTTAGTGTCATATCCGAAAAACAATTGCCAAGATCCATGTCAAGGAGTTTTTTCCTTATGTGTTTGTCTTAAGAGTTTTATGGTTTTAGGTCATGCGTTAAAATCTTTAATCCATTTTGAGTTAATTTTTGTAGGTGGCTTAAGATAGAGGTCCAATTTAATTTTTTACATGTGATTGTCCAGTTTTCCCAACACAATTATTGAAGAGATTATCCTTTCTGCATTGAGTAGTTTTAGCCCCCCCCCAAATATTAGTTGACTGCATCTATAGGTTCACTGTGTTTCCTATCAAAATTCGAATGGCATTTTTTTCCACAAAAAGAAAAAAAACAAACTAAAATGTGTATGGAACCGCAAAAGACCCAGAAGACCAAAGCACTCCTGAGAAAGAACAAAGCTGGCATCACACTTCCTGATTTCAGACTGTATTGCAAAGCTATAGAAATCGAAACAGTATGATACTGGCACAAAAATACATATCGGCCAAAAGAACACAGTAGAGAGACCTAAAATCAACTCCTATGTAAAGTCTTAATAAAAAATTATGAAAGTTCGTGACTATGAGATGATATTACTTTTTAAAATTGTTACAGTTACTCCAGATGTTTAAAAAGTGCATCTCAACAGTTCTGAGACAATTGAACATGCTTCCGTTAGGTTCACTCTTCTCGTTTAGAAAATATTTGAGTCAGGGGCGCCTGGGTGGCTCAGTCGGTCAAGCCTCAGACTCCAGCTCAGGTCATGATCTCACAGTCTGTGAGTTGGAGCCCCGTGTCGGGCTCTGTGCTGACAGCTCAGAGCCTGGAGCCTGCTTCAGATTCTGTGTCTTCCTCCCTCTCTGCCCCTCCCCTGCTCATGCTCTGTCTCTCTCTGTCTCAAAAATAAATAAACATTAAAAAAATTAAAAAAAAGAAAATATTTGAGTCATACTCAAGATACTACTGAGTTAAATCTGCAAGGACCATTAACTTTTGAAGAGAGTTCTTTGGCACTCAGGATGTATTTGAGATGTACGTGGGACTTTAATAGCAAAACAACAAAATGAAACAGTCACTCTGATTCTCTGAAACAGAAGTTTCTTTTCCATAAAGTAAAACTGCTTGCCTTTATAGATGCAAATTCTTGTTAATAAAATCACCTCCCTTTATTTTTTTTTTTATTTTATTTATTTATTTTTTTTACGTTTATTTTATTTTTGGGACAGAGAGAGACAGAGCATGAACGGGGGAGGGGCAGAGAGAGAGGGAGACACAGAATCGGAAACAGGCTCCAGGCTCCGAGCCATCAGCCCAGAGCCTGACGCGGGGCTCGAACTCACGGACCGCGAGATCGTGACCTGGCTGAAGTCGGACGCTTAACCGACTGCGCCATCCAGGCGCCCCAAATCACCTCCCTTTAAAACGTGCTTTCAAACACTAAAATTTATAATCTTTTCCCCTAGATTAAAAAAAAAAAACATATGATATTTTTCTGAGGACCTGTCTACTTTCGGTTTAGTTTCAAACTGACAAATGTTATCAAGGTTCATCTAAATTAAAGGTAGGAAAAACAGATGTTTCCTGGGCCTTAAACTTATTAGAAAACATAAGGCTGCTTTGTCCCTAATGGATTTTCTTAAGCACAATCATGCAGGATGGCCCTATCACTGCTCTACTTAACAAGCTGTTTTCATTTGCTTGTGAATCTTCAAATGAGAAAGGGGGTATATACTAGTCTGTTTACATTGCCTGTAAATCAGGTCAGGGCACCAGAAGCAAATCTTCTCCAGAGGAAGAGTTGAACTTGATAGGTGGAAATTGCTTAAAGTAAGGCGAACCTTCTGATTTATACATTCAATCGGAAAGGTGCCATTGCATCCAGCTTCTGGAACGATTTTGCCTGAAGAATTACTGAGAAGGTGATAGCTTTTTCAAGAATGATTTCTTCGGGAAATTGGATCACTCTAGAAAAATGGAAAATATTATGAATGGCATGTGGGATGGTCCTGCAGACTTAAACCTTAAGACGCTATCCATTGTGTCTGGGTCAGCAGGGCAGTGTTACGTTACTTTAAGGTCATTGTTACAGGTCATGAGGGGTTAACCACAAAATGCAAGACCGAAGCATGGTTGGGTAGACTCTGTCAATAACTGTGAATCTATATAACAAGCTTACATGAGTCACATGATTTTGTCCTTAATCCCAGGGCCCCTGGTGGCATCTGTGGGCAATGCGTTGGCACTGGGGATTGAGACTATATGGTCAATCCAGAAAAAGTTCTCTGAGGCCTCATGAAGTCTGGGGCTATAGTTTCTCTAACAATCGCAATACAGATGGAACGTATACTTAAATCACGTGTGGCAACATTTGTTTGGTCAAGTGTTAGTGAGCTTTGCGTTGAGAAAGATCCCCAGGTTTATCTGGACGGAATGTTGAGATTAGATAACAGTGTGTGCCATAAACCGGGAAGTGGGTGCAAATTTGCCAAGCAATTGCCATTTCTGGAGTGGGAGTTGCTGCTATCTCTTAGGCTCAGTCTTATCATCTCAGTCTGATCTCTGTGGGCCCGGTCCTTCCTGATGTTCTACCAGGTTCTCTCGCCTTAGTAAGTTATGACCAGGGTAAATTTTTCCTGTCGATTTTAGGGAGGCTTTGAGAGGAATCTGGCCTTTGAGACCAGTGTGATTACTTGTCTGCTCACTGATGAGATCACCCCTTGAAACCTGGATTGGAATGTGGTCTTACTGTCCTTCTTTTTTGTTTTTTGGTTTTTGTTTTTATCTGGGGCTCCCTATATTGTGAGACTGGATTCTGACACTATGGTGCCACAGCTTTCCATGAGCCAGGTGGATAGTCAGGCTCTACCTTTAATAGTTAATTACTTTTAACTCCCCAGACTAGACACATGGTTTCACTCATCTACTTGCCCGTGTGTGCATACTCGGGAATGACTGTTTTCCTAGTACCAAGTATCTGCATAGACTAAAATCAAGGTCTCTTGGGCAGTCAGAAACTCCTGTCTGCTTTGTCCTGTGCTTTTGATTCACGAGGCTCTCTTAGGCCAGAACCACTGGCCCAGAGCTTTACTAGCCATGTTGTCATTTGGAATTTGACCACACCAGGTTCGTGTCTACGTGTTCAAACGCTGACTTTCAATTTTCTTTCCTTAAGCGTTGGTACATATGCTTTCGAGGTTTCTATTTCCATGTCCCTCACCTATGACTCATTGCTTCCTGCAACCTTTAACCTGTTAGTTCATTTAGACTGTGATTTTCATGTGTTATGCAAACCCTTAGTTCCAGGTTCCCACCCTCTCTCCATAATGCAATTTCCCAATGTTGACAGAAAACGCAGTCAGGTGAATCAGGAGGTGGGCATGGGGTCAGGTGAATGATGTATGTGGCCTGTCCCATAGGATCAACACAATGTCCTATGGGACAGAGGAAATTTAGGGTCTTCAGAAACTAGTCCGGGCACTTAGAACACAGTATCAAGGCTGCAGTCTCCAATAATACCCTTTTGGCAGGCCGAGAATATCATATTTGAATTGGAATCACTTGTTTCAAGCATGCACTCAACCAGACAAAAACAGAGGAATGAAACAGTGGAAATAGGCTTATAGGTTTGTACCTAGAATGAATCGGTAATTCTTTAAAATGTAGGGTTCCGTACTGTGGTGAAACCACTTTGCCTCCGTGCTTGTGTGTTCAAGACGTAATTGAAGAGCCAGAAGGGACTTTAGGGATCATATAGCCCAATCTCCTAATTTTACAGATGAAGAAACCAAAGCCTGATGAGGTTAAGTGGCTTGTCATCTTACATGCCTTCCTTTCCAGGCACGACTCTGTCTCTCTCCACAGTTGCATTGTTTTCAAATTATGAGTGACTCAGCTCACTTCAAAGGGCAAAGACCTAATTTCCTCCCGATTGAAATGAGGCAGTCACAGGGTTTCACACAAGAAAATTGAAAAATGATATATGTGGCTTCTTTCTTTGTTCCTTTCTGTTTTTGTCTCTGGATCAAGAGGCAAAGGAAGCTGGGGAATCGTTGGAAGCGAGGCAAGACCATGCAAATGCTGCATGGAGCAGAGGACACATCCATTAGGGAAAGCAAACAAACAGCTGCTCATTGGTGGAGTGCAAACAGGCAATTGCAACTGTCTCTTTCAGCAGAGATGGACTAGCCTGTAGCTTCAGGAACTCTGCTTCTAAATTGCTCAGAGCCTTAGAAGATGTGGATGTTGACACTAAAGGGAGTAGACTACTCCCTATTAAGTGCTCCACCTTTGATATGAAAGGAGGACAACTCGGAAGGGATTCGAGTCCAGTTGGAGGATACCACTCTTCTTTTAACAAAGAGAAGATGAAGACTCCCGGTTTAATGGGCCATTCCCCATGATCTACTGTGAAATTGTTCATCTGAGATGTTTTACTTAGGATCCCATGCAATCTGTCTGCCTGTTACTAACCCGGGCCTGCCTTCCTCATTTGTTCGTTCTGTGGTTTTTGTTGTTATTTGTTCAGTCATCTATTCTGTCGGCACTTGTAAGTGCTTACTCGATTCTATGCACTATTCTGGATGTTCGAGATAGAATGTGAAAACAAGTCGAAGCTCTTGGCTTTGGAGAGGCTTCAGTCTAGAGTGGAGAGAAAGGATAAGTAAAAGAGCACAGTCTGATAAAAGATGCGATATAAGGTATCCTCAAGGTACGGTGGAAAAGCAGAGGCAAAGCACTTACCTGTCTGAGATAAACAAGAAAAGCTTTCTGGGAACACTGGGCTTTGGTTAATCTTGAAGGAAAGCTAGGAGCTGGGAAGCAGGTGAAGGAAGAAATCAGAGAGAACAGAATGCACAAAGGCAAGGAGGCTGAGATAGCCTGGCGCATTCCGGGGATCCACAGGTATTCAGTCTGTCTGGCCTGTACAGATTGAGGAGTGGGATAATGAAAGAAGAATCTGGAGAAGTAAACAGGGGCAAGGACTTGGTGCGCTGAACATGGCTGAAAGTCAGTGAAGGACACTAAGTGTTATACAATCGAAATATTCCTCTTTTTTTCATATTCAAGTTAGTTAACATACATTATAGTCTTGGCTTCAGGAGTAGAACCCAGTGATTCATCTCTTACGTATGATACCCAGTGCTCATCCTGAAAAGTGCCCTCCCTAATGCCCGTCATCTCTTTACCCCATCCCCCACCCACACTCCCCTCCAGCAACCCTCAGTTTGTTCTCTGTTCTCTGTTTTATCTTATTTTTCCTTCGCTTCCCCTATGTTTATCTACTGAGTTTCTCAAATTCCACATACAAGTGAAATCATATGATATCTGTCTTTCTCTGACTGACTTGTTTCGCTTAGCATAATACCCTCCAGTTCCACCCACGTTGTTGCAAGTGGCAACACTGGATTCTTTTTCATCACCAAGTAGTATTCCACTGTGTATATGTGTGTGTGTGTGTGTGTGTGTGTACCACATCTTTATCCATTCATCAGTTGATGGACAGTTGGACTCTTTCAATACTTTGGCTATTGTTGATAGCACTGCTATAAACATTGGGGTGCATGTGCCCCTTTGAATGAGCATTTTTGTATCCTTGGGATAAATTTCTAGTAGCGCATTTGCTGGGTCTTAGGGTAGTCCTATTTTTAATTTTTTGGGGGAATTCCATGCTGCTTTCCAGAGCAGCTGCACCAGTTTGCATTCCCACCAACAGTGCAAAAGGGTTCCCCCTTCTCCACATCCCTACCAACTGTTGTTTCCTGACTTGTTAATTTCCATTCTGACTGGTGTGAGGCAGTATTTCATTGCAGTTTTGATTTGTGTTTCCCTACCATTGAAATATTCTTAAACTCAACACATTGTAGGGGACAATGTGCTTTTGTGAAAAGATCGTTGTCTTTGGAGTCAGACAAATCCATGTTCAGTCACTTCTTTATGGTGGACATTGGGCAAGTTAGTTAACAGCTTTAAGTATGCAACTTTGCCATTTAACGTGAGGACGATTATTTCTGCTTCATGTTTGCGGGGTAGGGTTAATAAAATATGTGAAATCACCGAGCATAGAATTCGTAAATAATCGACGTGCATTCATCTTATACTCTTCTTCCATTTCTTTCTTGCTTTCTTCCATGTACATTCTGACTAATCCTTTTTTCCTTCTCTCCCTCTGGAGATTCACTGGGTTTACAGAAATTACGGGTGTCTTGTGTGGCTTTATGTCCTGGTTTATTTAGTGCATGACATTTAGAAAACAATTCTGTGCAAGTTCTGTCCTCATGGTAGTAAATGTCCCAGAGCACAGCAACGTCCACAATTGATTGGGTCTGCTTGTTGTTGACGGGTGACGTATTTAAATGATCCTGTCACAGACATGAAACATGAAACATTTTTGCAATTTGTAATCAGAACTTTACCTAACAAAAATTATTGCAGCTGTGGTAGGATTGAATTCACTCTTTCACTCCCCTTCTCCCCAAACCTATCAAACTGTCAGCAGTCTGCCTTTGGGGGAAAAAAAACAAAAAACAAAAACTCGACATTGTTTGGCTCTGTTGTTTCCCCAGTGTTACCATATGCAGTTCTTCTGCTTGTGCTGTAGGAAGATGTCTGAACTTTTTTATTGAGGTGTAATTGACATACAACATGATGTTAGTTTCAGGTGTACAATGTAATGATTCCTCACTCGTATACACTGTGAAATGATGTAGAATGTCATGGTTCAACACACGTATAAACTGTGAAATCATCACCACAATGTTTTGTCACTATCCATCACCATAAAAAGAAGAAAAAAAATTCTTGTGATAAGAGCTTTCAAGATCCACTTTCCTGGCAAGTATCAAATATGTACTACAATACCATTGACTAGAGCCTCCGTGCTGCCTACCACATTTCCATGAGAACATTTTTTTATGTGTTTATAAGAAAAGATCATTTGCAATATATTGTGTTTGGTCGAAAAAAAAAAAACAACCTCAAGAAGCTAAGGAGCTTAACAGGCTTGAAGAGAATGAGTTTCCATAATATTCTAAACTAGAGTGACCATCAGATACGGATATTGGCGGGTTGGGCGTGGAGTTCACATAGATGAATTTGGAGCATTTGTCTTCTCAGTCACCTAATATAACTGGTATCCAACCTCCTGTCTAATTGCTGCCAATTAATTAGGGAGCCTCTGCTTCACCAGATTCAGTGATATGATAGACATTCTCTATTGCTTAATAAGGGCAGAACATTCCATCTTTGGACTGCTTTTACTATTTAGAAGGTGCTCTCTGATATGAAACTAAAATGTCTTCTTAAATTTTTTTTGATGTTTATTTGTTTTGGAGAGAGTGAGACAAAGTACGAGTGGCGGAGGGGCAGAGAGAAAGGAAGACACCGAATCCGAAGCAGGCTCCGGGCTCCAGGCTGTCAGCACAGAGCCCAACACAGGGCTCGAACTCATGAGCCATGAGATCATGACCTGAGCCGAAGCTGGATGCTTAAGTGGCTGAGCCACGCAGGTGCCCCTAAAATGTCCTTTCATAATCATTGGTCCTATATTTATGACTTAGCACCAGAGGGAATAAGCTGAATCACTTTTTTTCACCTTAAGACCTCTCAAATCTTTGGAACCAACTCAATTTTGACGACGTCTCTCTTCCACTACTCTTTCGTCTCAGCATAACGTTTCCATTTCAGTCAATGGTTCCCTATAAGAACTGATTTCATGTTTCTTTACCATCCCTGTCAAGTGCCTTCGAATATGTGTACATATACTTCTCAGAGGGTAGCAGACAGAATGCTGCTTTTGTTGGCCATATCACAATGTTCTCTCATATCCAACTTCCTATTGACTAAAGCTCTGATTTAAACTTTCTATTATATATGATCTATCACAACCAGTCCTTCATGATCTTTTACAATTTTTGGTTATGCTTCTTAATGTGTCTTATATCTCTTCTGCCTTCTGCCATCTCCAACTATGGCAGATCAACCTTCTCTTTCTTCATCCAAATAATTGATACAGTTGTTGAACATGAAATAGCAAGGCCTCTAAAAAGAACCACCCCTGCTGATATCATGATTTCAGACTTCTTTGCTCCTGAACTATGAAGGAATAAATTTCTGTGAAGGAATAAATGTCTGAAAGAAAGAAAGAAAGAAAGAAAGAAAGAAAGAAAGAAAAGATGAAAGAAAGAAAGAAAGAAAGAAAGAAAGAAAGAAAGAAAAAGGAGGGAAGGAAGGAAGGACCAGGAAGTTTATTTATTGGAAATATTCTAGTATAGAAGTTCTTAACCTGGGACTCATGAACCAATAGAAGCTTGATGAATTTTATGCAAATGTGTGTATGTCTATTTTTTTCTGGGACAAAATTCCATAGCTTTTTATCATATTCTTTTTTTAAAATTTTTTAAAATGTTTATTTATTTTTGAGAGAGAGAGAGACAGAATGTGAGTGGGGAGGGGGCAGAGAGAGGGAGACACAGAATCCGAAGCAGGCTCCAGGCTCTGAGCTGTCAGCACACAGCCCAACACGGGGCTCGAACTCACGGACTGCGAGATCATGACCTGAGCCGAAGTCAGACACTTAACTGACTGGGCCACCCAGGCACCCCTAGCTTTTTATCATATTCTTAAAGGTGTGCATAGTCCAAAGAAATTAGGACATTGTATATACTTTGCATATCACGTACCTCTGATTTTCAAGACCATTGACCATGTCGGAGAATGAAATGAAGTTACTTTAAGCTAATATCATTTACATTTTTAGTTGCTCATGAACACTTCTTTTAATAATCTATCATAGAATCTTTCCCGTGACTCAGGTAGTCAATCATTCATTTAACAAATAGTTATTTAGTTCTTGCTCTGTACCAGGAACTATTCTAAACACTGGGGCTAAAACACAGATAAGGTCTTTGGTTACATGTAGCTTAGGTACTAGTGAGGGAGTCAGACAGTAAACAAACACAGAAGTTAGATAATTTTAGGTAGTGGTCACTGCTCTGAAGAAAATAAGATAACGACATTGGGTAAAAAGTTACTGAAATGGGGGCAGGGCAGTAACTAGATGAGTCAGGGAAGGTCTCTCTAAGAGAATGGTATTTTAGCTTCGAACTAGTTGACAAGGATTTAGTTCACAAATATGTAGGGGAAGAATAGTCCAGGCAAAGATAGCAACAATGCAAAGACCCTGGGGCAGAAAAGATCTTGAAGTGTCCAAGGAAGAGAAAGATGATCAATGTGACTGAAGCATAGTGAATAACGGGGCAATAATAAGTGATTGAATTTAAATTTTTTTTTTTAACGTTTATTTATTTTTGAGACAGAGAGAGACAGAGCATGAACGGGGGAGGGTCAGAGGGAGGGAGACACAGAATCTGAAACAGGCTTCAGGCTCTGAGCTGTCAGCACAGAGCCCGACGCGGGGCTCAAACTCACGGAGCGCGAGATCATGACCTGAGCCGAAGTCGGCCGCTTAACCGACTGAGCCACCCAGGCGCCCCAAGTGATTGAATTTAAATGGGAGGCAACACAGTTTTGGCAATGGTGAAAAATGCAGACTTTGTTCTAACTGCAGTGAGGGTTGTAGGATGGCAATGATAAAGAATGTATACTTTGTTCTAAGTGCAGTGACGTTTGTAGGAAGCAGCAGGGTTTCATGGTCTGATTTACATTATTCAAAGAGTCAAATTGTTGCATGTGGACAATTAATTGTACAGGAGCAAGAGTAGAATGGAGACACTTTGCCTGTCTTTAAGTGTGGAATCTGCATTCTTTCTCATCTTAAGAGAGAGAGAGAGAGGGGCGCCTGGGTGGCTCAGTCGGTTAAGCGGCCAACTTCAGCTCAGGTCACGATCTCGCAGCCCGTGAGTTCGAGCCCCGCGTCGGGCTCTGTGCTGACAGCTCAGAGCCTGGAGCCTGTTTCAGATTCTGTGTCTCCCTCTCTCTGACCCTCCGCTGTTCATGCTCTGTCTCTCCCTGTCTCAAAAATAAATAAAACATTAAAAAAGAGAGAGAGAGAGAGAGAGAAAGAGAG
Organism: Panthera uncia; assembly: GCF_023721935.1. Classification (NCBI taxonomy): domain Eukaryota; kingdom Metazoa; phylum Chordata; class Mammalia; order Carnivora; family Felidae; genus Panthera; species Panthera uncia. The sequence goes on from NC_064817.1 coordinate 88,466,398, forward strand.
AAGAAAGGCGTGCATCTTTGGCAGTCTTCCATGATTTATTCTCTTCTCCATGAATGCTTAAAGACAATTAATATAGATTCACCAACTGTATACATTCTTGGATTTACTTCATATGTCCCAGGAGACTGAAAGGTGGATTTATACACCTTAAACCATTTGTTCCATGTAAAGAGGCAGAAGGCAGTCATTGAGTAATCCACGAAGACCAGTGGAGGGTCTGCTGCACCAAAGAGTAGAAGGGTTGTAGGACAGTAATGGAAGCCAGGTTGCCCAGGGTTGTGTTCTCCTGAATTAGGCTGGCAGCCTGTCTCCAGATGAGGAATTCAATCCGGAAGGAGACCCGGTATCCTGAGTATAGGCCACACAAGAGGGCCAAGAGTAGCAAATAAGAGTCCCTGGGATGGTTTTTTTTATGTCCAAGGAACATGAGTCACTTGAAGAAGTAATGGCCCACCCAGGCATTGGTGGCCATGAATAGAGGCCATCTTGAGCCGTCTATTCATATTGTTGTACGTTCACAAAGTGACGGTGCAAAGGAAAGAGAAGTTAAAGAAAATGGGATAATCTATTTTCCTGGTGGCCTAGAGCAGGGATGGTGCAGAAACAACTTGTCTCTTTCCGTAGCATTCCTTCACCTCAGAGCACAGAGAACATGGAAGCCAGGGAGTGGGAAGACATAATGCTCCTAGCTGTGTCTCCTGGTTGTGCCAGCCAAGTCTTCACCTGGGGTCAAAGGGGAAACTCTCATGGGAGGAGTAGAGGGCCCATGTCTCCCCTCTGGGCTCCCCCATGTACGTTGCCTTCTCTCCGCCCCCCTTGCCAGGAATCTGTTGTGTTTTTCTTCTCCCAATTTATTGTGATCGCATGTGTGTCTCTACCACTCCCCCCATGGGGGAGGGTGATATACAAGGCCCTCCTGGCTCCACTTTTTCTACCTTGGAACTGTGCCAGATAAAATCACTTCTCTTTGTTCAGTTTTTTAGAAAGAAAGAAAGAAAGAGAAGAAAGAGAAGAAAGAAAGAAAGAAAGAAAGAAAGAAAAGAAAGGAAAGAAAGAAAGAAAAGAAAAGAAAGAAAGAAAGAAAGAAAGAAGAAAGAAAAGAAAGAAAGAAAGAAAAGAGAAAAGAAAGAAAAGAAAGAAAGAAAGAAAAAAAGAAAGAAAGAAAGAAAAGAAAGAAAGAAAAGAAAGAAAGAAAGAAAGAAAGAGAGAGAAAGAAAGAAAAGCATTTAAAACACTAGAATCCTAGGTTTTGGCATGCATGCATGTGTTTTACAATGTTTTCAACCTTCCTAGGCTTAACTTTTTTCTTAGCAATGGTTGTGTTTTACACTTTTCAGCTTGAAATAATTCTCTTGACAGGGAAGACAGAAACAAAATAGGATTTAAAAGAGTCTGCTTTTCTCATGTTATCCATCACCCTGGACAGCTCTCTGGTTTATGTAGGTATTCACTTTATTTTTTTCTGCTACATCAGTGTAATTTATAATTGTATCATTAGAATTGTCTTTTTGAGAGTTTCCTTGAACCATATCTTGAATCCCAGTATCCCATACTATCTCTGCCATTTACTACCTGGGACAAAGTATTTAACCTCTCTGTGTCTGTTTACTCAACTGTATGATGGAACCAATAATATCTATCTCCTGGAGCTGTTACGAGGATTTAATCAGTTAAACATATAAAATGCTTTTAATAATATGCAGCACATAGAAAATGCTCAATAAATGCTAGCTGCTATTATTGTTGTTGGTATTATTATTATATTTGGGGCATGAGATTCAGGCTCCATACTTCTTTCCTATCACTTCACTATACCAGCCTTGGAATGTCTATTCTTTGATTCAATGTCAGCCTTTCTTGACTTTTTTTTATTGTTCACTTTTTTGGCATCAACTCCCGAGGCAGCATTTGGGGGGAAGTTATGCAGACCTGAGTTTGAGTCCAGGCTCTGCCATTTGCTAGCTCTGTAACGTTGGAATAATACTGATTACTCTCTCCAATCTTCAGCTTCCTCTTTAGTAAAATGGGAATAATATTCTCTCTCATTATTGGGGAGGCGAATATATGTAAAGCTAGTAAAGAGCATGGTCTGTGGTAAAAGCTCAATACTTTCACATCTGCTTCACTTTTCAGTGTTTTTACACCGCCCCAACCTTGTTGTGCTATCTGTAGGGAAAATGAGAACTGTTCTTAGACTATGATTCTCAAAACAGGATCTCTTCTCCAGCCTGGCCTTCTGGTCAGCAAGGCTGCCCCTCTCAAGTTCGCAACCTTATGCCCATTTCTTGGCAATTCTTGGTGCTTTGATGCCCTTGAATACCACCAGTCATTTTGAATTACTTGATACTTGGCTTTTTCTCATTGTAGTGCAATCTTGAGTGGAATTCAATTTGTAATTCATACCACAATCAATGTAGTTTTCAGGGAACAAATATATATGCAGTGCACTTTAAATTTTTTTTATTAATATTTGTTTATTTTTGAGAGAGAGAGAGAGACAGAGCGTGAGCAGAGGAGGAGCGGAGAGAGAGGGAGACAGAATCCAAAGCAGGCTTCAGGCTCTGAGCTGTCAGCACAGAGCCCGACGCAGGGCTTGAACTCATGAACTATGAGATCGTGACCTGAACCGAAGTCGGACACTTAACGAACTGAGCCACCCATAACAGACTCGTAAATACAGAGAAGAAACTGAGGATTGATGGGAGGGGGTGGGGAAGAGGGGAAAATGGGTGATGGGCATTGAGGAGGGCACTTGATGGGAGGAGCCCCTGGGTGTTGTATGTAAGCAGTGAATCACAGGAATCTACCCCCGAAACCAAGAGCACGCTGTATACACCCTATGATAGCTAACTTGACAATAAAATATATTTAAAAACAAAAACAAAAACAAAGAAGAGACCAAAAAAATACATAGATGCAGTGCAGACTTTTTCTATCTATGCCATTCAGTAGTGATGAATCCAATACCGTCAGTCTGACCTATTTTTTTCCCCTTACTTTAGTTTGTCCTACATTAGCCTCAGTTTCCTCGTTGGTAAAATAAGGATCAGTACCGTACTGAACTCACAGGGTCTTGGTGCAATATAAATAAGATAATTCAGTGACAGTGCTTAACATAGTGCCTAACTCACAGTAAGTGCTCAATAAATGGCAGATACATAGACGTAGATATATAGGAATACATAATAATGGGTGTCTGAATCATACCGACATGGACCTGGGTTCAGTTCCCAATGCTGCTGCTGATAGCAGGGATCCCCATTTCCTCTGATTATCATTGAAAAATCTATTACTCTTATATTCTGTCCACTCAACCCTTGGCCCCCCCGCTAAATAACTCCCTGCATGTGCTCAGACAGATAGCTATTTGCCTCTGCCCTGGGGTGGGGTAAGTCCCTTTAACTCTCTGAAATAGGAAAATGTATTATCCCTCCTTTACAGATGAGGAAAACGGAAACTCAGAGGCACGTCCTATGTTTGAGTTTCCGTTTTCCTCATCTGTAAAGGAGGGATAATACATTTCTCCTGATCAGCAGAGCTGAGCTCTGTTTCAAGGCACCCAATTCCTACCAGTCCTGGGGCTTGGTTCCACATCTCTGTTATATTATCACGAGGCTGTGATGCTCTGCCTGGCTGTGACCAATTCTTGCCAGTCTCTTCCCACAAAGCATCAAGTCCTGTCCCTTAGACCCATCGTTTGCTGGCTCAAGAGGTCTGCTCTGAATGAATCACTCACCCTAGACTATGACGTCTCAGCTTCCTGGCTTCAAGTATCCCATGCTTGGAACTTCCAGCTGCTGCTATGCTCCACAGGGGAGACATACTCTCCTGGCTAATGAGGCCAGTTGGAAGCAAGTATGAGGGGCCCACACCCTGCCTCGGTGTCTGTTCTTCATGCTCCCCTTGGGTCCATGCTGTTATGATCCCATCAGACCTTATGCGTGAACCCACAGGGAATGAAAAAAGAATATTTTCAGTCTGTGTGGATGAATCTTCTTTAGGTAAGGTCCTTCCTCGAGCCTTTGGAATTTCACTCTACATTTCTCTACTTATTAAGTCTATTAGGCAATGTGCAAAAGCATTATATAACCCTCTTTAATGTCTTGCCAATGTGGAGAAGGAAATTTGCCCAAATTAATGATAATTTTACAATGTCAGGATCCTCGCCCCATGCATCACGCACCTAACCTTTAAAATTCTTCCATAAATAAATTGATCTGTTAAAACTAGAGCCATTTCCTTTTAGATTTGAACCCACCTGGGGTGGGAGTGGGGGCTTCAAAAACCAATTTTTATGGCCATTGTGATGATTAATCATATGCAATTTTATTTTTATAAAGGTTTGCTTATAAGAACAAATGTTATTGTTCGGTGCTGTAATTATGGGCTTTGTGATGAAAATGAGCTTACCTAGTGTGAAAGATACTGTCAGATGTTGACATTCCAGGAAGTCTCAGTTTCAATACGAACAATTCGAAATAGAAAAGAATGCTGGTTTTGAGGGGGGAAAAAATGAGACAGAAAATCAATAGTGAAGAAAGAGTGAAGCCATCTTTCAGTCTTAGTATATGATGGAATGGAAGTAACTTCCAACTCTAAGGATTTCTGAGATGTCTTTTGCTATGGCAACTAACACCATAGAATTTATATAGTTGATGAAAGAGGAGAATAAACTTTTATGTTCTGATCTATTAAATTGATCTAGATTTTGTAGAGACATATATCAAGGGATCAGGATAGTGAGGTTCCCAGCTTCTTGATGGGCTTTATTTATGGTGTAAAGTTTATTTTGGTACTGAAAAGAGCTTACATTCAAAGAATGTTTTATATATATATATATATATATATATATATATATATATATAATTTAAATCTCTAAATCTTTACAGAGACAAATTGCCTTAGTTTTGTGAAACCTTACTCTTTGGGAGTGGGTAATTTATTGTGAAATGTTGGAAGAAAGGTAATTAAAGGTATAGAAGTGAGTGATCAATCACTTCACAAGTGATTAAGTGCCTTTTATGTGCCCAGCACCGTGCTTCCAATTGTGTCAAATGCAGTTTGCAATTTATTCAGGTGAGACGAGACTGAGGGAGGTGCCACTTTATGTCTCCTGTTCTATAGGCTGGTTTATGTGTCGCCAAACTTTCTGCTCCAAGTTGAACCTAAACGCAAGCGAAGAAAGTCAAGTCTGAAAGCGAGCTAGACGTTTGCCGAATGTGAAATAATACAAGGCTTAGTGTCAGGACTTCAAAATTGTCAAGAAAGCCAGTGACAGGAAAAATAATCAAGCCAGGGCTCAGACATCCTCCTAATTGCGTTCACACCCCAGTGGTAGTTTCTGTTACTGTCTTCTTAATCAGGAGAGCAGAGTATTCTGCAGGGAGGGAGGCTAGAGAGAGTCGCGGGATTCAGAATACTCAACTGCTGCTTATGTTGCTTTGCTCCTCACAGGGCTTGGCACGCGGTAGACACTCAAATATTTTTTGAATGATACAATGGCTCATTTATGGTCCTAGTGGAGAAAGAATCAAAGACTGGAGGTAAACTGGTAAACTGCCCCGACTGTTGCATTCACTCCCCTCTCTGAGAAAAAGCTCTTTTGTATCTGTTGTGTGTTATATTAAAGGTTGTGCACGGTTCATTTTCAACCATCCACACGGCACAGAAAATACAAAGAAAGTATACGTCATCTAAGATCCAGATATTTGTGAGGCCCAAGGTCTCTGCATTTGTCAAATGAGGATAATAATAGGTCTTATATCATGTGGTTGGTGTGTGTGGGGGGGGGGGGAAGAGGGCAGCGCTGGGCACAGAGAATGTACTTAATAAATGTTAGTCATAATCCTCATTATTATCATCACCATCGCCATGAAAATTAACAGCCAAAGGAAGATGGAAAGAAAGAAAATTTAGTGTCAGGGATGTTTTAGCGGTAGAAAAAAGTGAGGCGGTGCCTGTTCCTTGGAGATTTCTAGGAAGGGAGAAAGAAGAGCTATAGAAATAAACATGATATGTGAAGCGTAGATCAGGGAGAACATTTTAGGGGGATTTCACTTTAAGAAAATAGATCATTTCCTGACAGCAAGAATGCAGGAAGTAGTAGGGGGGATTGAGGTTGGCATGAGAGGAGAGGGTCGAGTCCCCAAGGTAGCATTCAGCAATAAATTGTATGAATCTGGGCTTTGTTGCTGTGGGGAATGAAACAAAAAAGTGTATTTTCCCTTTCCCCAGCTCTCTCAACTATCTAGAACACTGAAGATAAATTAAGAGAGCCTTGAGTGAAGGTTCAGGCTTCAAAAAGAAAGAAAATGGTGTGTAAGGCAAACAGCGCAGATAACCGTGTGGCTGTCTGAGCTATGGCTTAATTTAAAATTCTGCCGTAATGGCTTTTTACTGCAGCAATTAGAAAAAAAAAATAAAGCAGGTTTTTTCAGATAAACAAAAGCTGAGTAATGATGGGGCTCCTACAGAAACAGAAGTGACTGATAAAAATTGAAATTCAGCAAGCGCCCCGGGGATATGGGGTAGCCAGGGTAGTCACAGGGGTAGGCTGTTCCTGGGCCTCTGAGAAGAGCATATTGCCAGGTCAAAAAAAAAAAAAAAAAAAAAAAAAAAAAAAGCATATGGACCCTGTTTCCAAGGGTTGAGTGAGAAAAAGGATATGTTATTTTTGATATTTCTGTTTGTCTTGCTGAAAAAAGCAAACTAGTGGCTGGCAAAAACAAACCCGGAGAAGTGAATAAATTCGACATCGATTCTGACGTTTGAAAATGGGGCTGGATAAACAGGGAGCTAGGCAAGAGCGTTTATGAATTCCAGCCTTGCGATAGGGAAGTCGACAGATACCCTCGACTCATACCTCACTTGGCTGGTTTGGTTGGAGATAAGGGCGTTTTGGTTAGCTGCACTTGTTATTGTTTTAATTGACTGTCATTAACTCGTTTATGCAGCAAAGCTTCCTGACCTAGGGGCACCCTTGCGAGCGTGATACTTTGCCGGCTTTATTCATGTGTGTGCAGTTGTCTTAGTGCGAGTCAAGACTGTGTATTATTAAGAAATAGTAGTAATATAGTGTGATTTTTATTTTAAAGTTTTAATTTATTAAGAGAGAAAGAAAGAGGGAGCATGAGTGGGGGAGGGGCACAGAGAGGGGGAGAGAGAGAATCCCAAACTGGCTCTGCATTGTCAGCGCAGAGCCCCGTGTGGGGCTTGAACCCACAGTGAGATCATGGCCTGAGCTGAAGTCAAGAGTCCGAGCCTTAACCGACGGAGCCATCCAGGCGCCCCGTAACATAGTGTTATTTTTCAAATAGTGAATGATATAGCACTCTCCTACACTAAGTCAGACCTGTTGGTCTCCTTTCAGCTCCCTGAATGTTATCAGGGTCTTATATGCCTCAGGGCCTTCACACATGCTGGTCCTTCTGCTTGGACTGTCCTGCCTCCTTCCCCTTCCCTTTGCTTACCTAAACTTGTAATGAGCTTTTAGGTGCTAGTTAAATGGCACTGCCTCCAGAAGTCTTCCCTGATACATATGGCCTTGTGGCATTCTGAACTTGTCTTTTGTAGCGCTATGAGCGTAGTTATTTCTTAGGTATTAGTTTGATTCCATCTTTCCTACTAGACTGGTTTTCGAAAGATAATTAATTATCATTCACCGCTTCCCATCTTGGGTTCTAACCAATCGGATATGCACACGAAGAATGGAGACTAGCGGTCCATAACCCAGAGGTACAGGGAAATTGTTAGAAGACACAGATTGGCGGCCTAAGGCTAAAATGGGCCTTCCTGGGCTCTCGCCAGCTAGGCCCTAGGGCTAATCTGACCAATCTACCCACCCCTGTGAGGAGCAGGAAAAAAGCAGTCTGTTGACAAAGCGGATTCCAAAGGTGGTAAGGGTGCTGCCTGTCTTACTCATAGGTGAGGCAGAGACTGGAAAGGACAAAGCAGTGGCTCTTTCCTGCTTTTAGAATCAAAGGGACCTCAGTCACTCTGATAACCTGGCTCAGTGAGTGATTGAATGCAACCAACCCGATCAGTCATTCCTCTTCCTGTGGGAGAGCTGAATGTGTTAATAGAGAGAGAGGTTAGTGGAAGTGAGAGTTAGGGGTGGGGTAGTGGAAGGAAGGAACGTACCTGCATCTCCCTCAGACTGTGGGCCGGGGATCTTGTCTGTCTTATTTACGCACCGCACCCGCTGTGCATTAAAGGGCAGTTGCAGAGTTCAAAGCAATTAGCACATGCTCTTAGCACAGTACCTGGCCCATTGTAAGCATTCAATACGTATTTGTTGAATCATGAATCAGCCTTTCCTGAATTCCTGACTCACAGCCAAATGGCCAACCAAACTTTGAAAACGACACTGTCATTTGGTGGAAAATGTGAGGCAGGAAATCTGGTTCTAGGCCAGGTTGGGCTACTTGGCGTTCGACCTTGATCGAGGCACTTAACATTCCCCTTGAATCTCAATGTTTCTTGTATAAAATATAAGGTCGTTGAACAAGCCTAATCGTGACTGGTCCTATATAGCTCTAGATTATGATGCTAAAATGCAAGGTTCAAATGCCCCTTGCTTTAACTAAGCAGGAAAAAAAAAAAAACCTTAGAGCAAAAAGTAAACTCTTTTTTTTTTAAGAGTTATATAACTAAAGAGTTTCTAGAGTCAATTAGAAATGCCAAGCTTCGAAGACTAAACTCTAATTAGAAATGTAAGAAAGCTACAGGTGATTCTGAAAGGAACTCAAAACAAATGCAAAAACAAGTTCTTAAAAAAGGGGCAATTAGAAAGTGTTTTTAAATGTAATTTGCAAAACAATTTAAATCTCAAGTTTTTCTCCTGCACAATTTACTAAATGAGGATAAATCTCTGTCAATTATTACTTCCTCTACCAGTTAAACCACCGAGGTTAAAAGCAGTAAGCTCTATGATTACAGGGAAAGTTCTTGGCTATGATGCTTCTGAACCTGCAACTCAGGTTTACAGTTAATGTATGTGACTCATCAAGTTCTGAATTATGGCCCTTAATTAATATCTGACCCGTTTTATTTTATCTGAATGCTTCACACACAGTCACAGAGAGTGGTATACCTAGGTTCTTTCCTTGATTTATCCTTAGCGACTAGCTATGACTTTCCAGTTTACAGGTGTCGACACTTCTGCTAACTAAGATGTGACTAGTCAGGCAGGACTTTCCTGAAGTTCTGAATTGACAGAAAAATATTTTGTCTTTATATTTTTTTTGTTATTAGGCATGTTCATTTGTAAGCCCCAATTCATGCGTTTAGCAAAATATTTTGGATACTACTATATTTCAGACTTAATGGTAGACATAGGAAATACCACAATGAATAAGAAAATCTTTGGTTTTAAGGAGTTGGCAGTCTAATGGAGGATAAAGTCATGCAGAAGTAGAAAGAAAAACATTAAGTTCTTGAAGTTGACACATGAACAAGGTGCTATGGGAGTAGAGAGGAAGGATTGAATAATTCTTTTCCAGGGAGTCAGGTAAGCCTTCATGTGCAAAACGCCATTTGAATGGGTATTAAATAATGCATAGAGAGTGAGTATATTCCTAACAGAGAACAACACGTACAAAGGAATGCAGTTAGTGAAAGGAATAATTTGTTCAGGAAACATGAGAAGAATCCTTTCTTTTTTTAAAAATATTTTAAAGCTTATTTATTTATTTTGAGAGAGACAGAGTGAGAGAGCAGGGGAGGGGCAGAGAGAGCAAGTGAGAGAGAGAGAGAGAGAGAGAGAGAGAGAGAGAATCCTAAGTAGGCTCTGAACTGTCAGCACAGAACCCAACATGAGTCTCAAACCCACAAACTGTAAGATCATGACCTGAGCCGAAATTAAGAGTCAGATGCTTAACTGACTGAGCCACCAAGGTGCCCCAAGAATAATTTCTTTGGTAGGGAAATATTTACAAAAAAATTACAGAAGATTGAAATCCCTATATATATAAAGAACTTTTCCAACTCAATGAGAAAAGATGAACACCTCATCAGAAAAATGGACAAACATTAAAACAAAATATTGGAGGCTTACTATATTTACAAAATAGTAACAACAACATACTCCCTGCCCTCATGGAGCTTGCAGTCTAGTGGGAAATGCAGATAGGTTGATAAATTATAATTTAGTGTAATAAAATTAAAATCAGAACACATAGGAGAGATACCTAACTCATAGTTGGGGATCCAGGGATAGCTTCCTAAGAAAGTAACTTCTAAGTTTTCACCTAAGAAGGGTGAAAAATGGGTAGAATGTAGACAGACACAGATAGAGGTGGACTGGGGTATAGAGGTAGATGAGTAGTCTAGTCATAGTGAATAACATACGCGAAGGCTTGGAAATGAGAGAGAGCATGGCGTATTTGGGGGAAATGAAGACACTTAAGTATGGCCGAAGCACAGAGTACAAGGAGAGAAGTCAGATGGTGCAAGTTTTGAAAACCGCGTTAAGAAGTTTGGATTTTCTTGGGGCGCCTGGGTGGCTCAGTTGGTTGAGCGTCCGACTTCGGCTCAGGTCATAACCTTGTGGTCCATGAGTTCAAGCCCCGTGTCGGGCATTGTGTTGACTGACAGCTCAGAGCCTGGAGCCTACTTCAGATTCTGCGTCTCCCTCTCTCCCTGCCCCTCCCCTGCTCACACTCTGTCTGTGTCTCTCAAAAATAAATAAATGTTAAAAAAATTTAAAAAAAAAGTTTGGATTTTCTTAAGGAAGCCATTGAGATGTTCTCAGTAGGGATGCAATACTACAATTAGATTTGGGCTTTAGCCAATCTGACTGGTTGTAGTGGATTGGATTGGGAGTGGGCAAGATGTCCATTCAAGAGGATTTTTCTGTAACCTAGGAGAAAGAAGATAGTGGACTACATAAGGAGGGCATCAGTGGTAATAGAGAAAAGTGGATGGATTTGAAATTTGTTTAGAAGGTATAATTGGCAGAACTTGGTGACTGATATGATGTAGCAGGAGTGGTGGTAAAAAAGAAGTGGGGACGGCTTCGTAAAGTAAGATGGTGAATAATGTTTTGGACATGTTGATTTGTAGCTGTCTAAAGGAAATGGAAATTTCTGGAAGACAGTTATATGGGTCTGGAACCCAGGTGGGAGGACTCATGGAGATAGAGGTTTGGGAATCATTAGTATATAGATGGCAATGTGTCATGAGTTTATGCAGAGACAGTTGAGTACTGTAAGAAGAGAAGAGAAGAGGGTTAGGACAGAACACTGCGATAGAGCTCTGCCACATGCAAAGGAAGAAAAATCTTCGAGATGAGAAGGAATGGTTGAAAGGGAGGTAGGTAAGAGGAAAGCCAAGGTAGCATCGTGCCATGGAAACTAAGGGCAGTTAGTGTTCAATAAAAAGGAAATGGTGAACTGTTCCAAATGTTGCTGAAAGGTTGTATAAGATAGCACTGAAGAACGTCCATTAGATTTAGTAACAAGGAGGTTGACGACAATCTTGTAGAGAACAGTTTCAGAGGGGCATTGCGGGAGGCATCTAACGTGTCCGCCAGTGGGTGAGAAGTAAAGTAACAGGGATCCGACACAACAACATTGACACGTCATCCACAAAACAAGAAATAGAAAAGGTCAGGGAGCATAAAGAAGTTTTATGTCATTAGTGATAAAAAAATACAAAATAAAATAAAAACACAAAACAAAATAAAATAAAATACAAAGTAAAATAAAAACTACCTATTTTTAGCCAGTCAAGCTGGCGAAGGTAGAAGATTAGTATGCTGACATTCAGCCGTTGGTGACAGTGCCACTTGATACAATTTTCAAAGGTGATTTGGCACTATCAAAAGGTCTTAAAATGTGACTACCCTTTCAGGTCACAATTCTGTTTCCTCCTTGGCAGAGGGAGGAAAACACGTTCTTCGTCATGCCTTTGGATTCTTATATTCCCTACTGTCACTGCGTAATAGCTGTTCGGAGTTGCGAATGGCAAGACTATCGGAGGGGGAAATGTTTCTTGTTCTGCATTTCTGTTGTTGCTACTGCTGTTGTTTTGACTTTTCATAACGGAGTAAATGGTTTCTTTGGGGAGTGCAGATTATCAGGAGTCCGATCTGCTGGAGGACATGCCACCACAGACTTTTTAAAATACAGAGTAAGAGGGGCACCTGGCTGGCTCAGAAGAGCATGCGACTCTTGATCTCAGGGTCATGAGTTCAAGCCCCACGTTGGACGTGCAGCCTACTTAATGAAAACATGAAAAAAAGCTACAGAATAAGAATAGAGGAAGAAGGATAAAAGTGATGCAGAGAGCCAGGCCACACAAATAATTTTCTGCCACAGTTTCTAAGGGACTCAGGATGTATTTCTTGGCGGTGGGAACAAAAAAAGGAGAAAGGAGAGGGAACGGTCCTTGAGAGAGTTTCTCTTCCAGTTACCCAAATGTCCCAAAAGCAAGGAGTTAAACTAGTGAGCATGAAGCGTTTGTTGAAGTTAGCCTCACAAAACCAAAGCAAAAGCGAAAGAGAAGCTCCATTAGGGCAAGGATTTATGTCTGTTTCACAACTTCATTGTTACCACGGAGAAGAAAGCCTGGGACAGAGTAGGGGCTCAGTTAACAATGGCTGAAAGCGGAATGAAAAATGAAGGGGAAATTTGACAGCCTACAACGCAAGAGGCTATCTTGGATTGTGGATTGTGGATTGTGTAGATCGTGGACAGTTTGTTGATGTTTGTTTTTTCATTGTTACTTTTATTGAACAACAAGCACAGAATCTGGAGGCATCTGTTAGCAGTTGCTTCTGCGTTTTCTTTTCTTCTTTTGCGATGGGATAGCATAACTAGAAATCATAACGGTGGTGCAAATAGTGACTTTAAACTAATTTCGGCATCTGCTGTGTGGAGAGGGGAGAAAGGAGAACACTATCCAGTCACGAAGCCGGTGCGAACATTAATTGGGGATTATTGTAATGGGCACAGCAGCTCTTACTTTTCCTAGGATGCAGCCATCTGATGAGTTAGCTCCATTTTGAGGAGAGGCGATCACAATTACAGCAAAAGGAGAAGGGAAAAAGTTTCGCACAAGTTGCATAAGAGTACAGCTTCTTAAGGTTTTTTTTTTCCTTCATAGCAAAATTGGATATAGAAACCCTTCAAGCGTACATGGAGGAAGTTGCAATACTTTTCGGTTATCTCTTGGCTCTCACCGTTTTCTCCGATACCTCGGAATTCTCTTTAGATAACAACAGAACAGTGGAGGAGTTTCCATACTGAAGCTTTCACTGTCGTAAAGCCGACAAGGTGGGGACTTGAGGAGCTTGTATGATTAACAGCAAAAAGGAAAAGCTACCCTGGCTATTTTGACACGGAGAGCCAGCATTCTATAGTTTAAACTGTTGCCTCCTTGAAAGGATTGATTGTTTTAATTTTCCTGATGCAAGACTCGTGGTTTTCCACCTACATCTTTGGCTTCTTTTTTTTTTTTTCTCTCTTGCCTACAGGTTCATCTTATATTACCTGGCCGGTTTTAGAACCTCTTCGCTTCTCAATCTGTGCTTTTTCTTTCGGAGAGCTCATCCAGGCCTGACACTTGAATTATCACCTTATTCGGATGACTTTAAATTTTATCTCTGGCAGAAATTATTTCTCTTGGTCCAGGCTCTTAGAGCTACCTACATGATGTATCTTCTTACCCTCAAGGCAGTCAAACTCACCACGTTCAGAAATAAAATGATAATTTACCTCTCCGATTAATGGTCTCCAGCAAACAGGCCACCTTCTTCTGTTCTAGTATGCAAGCCAAGGTCACCTCTCATACTTCGCTCTTCTCCTTTCCTTGCCACCTCCAATCCATCGCGAACTCTCTCCATTTCTTCTAAGTCATCTTCCTGAATCCACCTTTGTCCCATTCGAATCCATTTTCTGAGGTGCAGCCATTTTAAAATACACATATGAACATGTGATTGTCCTTGTCACTGATCTTGAGGGAAGTGTAACAGTTTTCACATGACCTGAACCATTCTCACCTTCTTCAGTGTCCTGTCACCCTGGACTTGATTTAGCTCTTTGTTTCCCAATTGGCCTTCCTTTCATGGAAGGCCCAGTTGGCCTTCTTTTAATGCCTATTCTCTCTATGCTACTTCCTGTCACAGGACCTTTGAACATGCTTTAATGTCTTGGCTAGGAATGCACTTGCTTCACTTTCTCTGGCCAGGTCACAGTCATCATTCAAGTCTGAACTTGTTTTTTCTTTAAGAAATACATTTATGACTTCCTCCACTTGATCAGCTCCCCCGGAGTACATTCTCCTGTTCCATTGTTGCATCTCTTTATTATGCTTATCACATGGGTGTGTAGCTGGGAGGGTGGGAGCTCCCAGTGGGCCAGAGAGGCGGCAAGGTGGAAGGTGTTGCCATCCGGATGGGCCGACAGGCTTTTGCTTTTCCTTCGTGTCCTCACGAGTTGTCTCTGGGAGTGAGTCCCCCCCCCCCAACTTTGGGGAAGCACCTGGCTATGACCTTTACTTAGAATTCAACCTTATTTTGTACTTGCTTTTCTTTGACCATATTCTATACGTTTCCAAATAGTTGTTCCCTCTGAAGGGGAGACCCACCGCTTCCTTTTTCATCTGGAAATACTCTACTTTCTCTATATAAACATTAATAAGCAGAATGTTTTGGTAGTGTTTACCATGTGCAAGGTTACCTCTATGTATTTTGCCGTTTAATTCTCACAACAATCCTGTCCAGTACCTTCTATCATGACGTCCATTTTACAGATGCGTAAAGTGAGGCTCTGAGAAGTTAAGTAACAGCATCGGTCACAAAGTTTGTACCTGTTAGAGCTGGAGTTTGTGCTGAGAAACTTGACAAATCTGGCTTCTGATGAGATATTCTACTCTGTGGAAAGATACTTCCCTCCATGAAGCCTTTTCTGACGTGCTCAGCAAGAGGTCATCTCTTGCACGTTTCTCTGCATTTCGTGTATTTTTCTATTATGGCGCTGATCATATTCTATGCTTTATAGTGAATTCAAGTATTCCCTTGGAGCAGATTATGAGGTCGTTGAGGGCAAAGACTTTATCTACTCACAGTGTTCTCCCCTTGGATGACTTTAGGATAGATAGTTACTTAACTTCCAAGTTGGTCCGTCTCTACGAGGTAGGAAGGTTGGACCAATCAGTAGTTGCAACTTCAAATGAGTAGATGCCCATTTGGCTGTGATATACTGAAGAGCACGGCCCTATCTGAAAGGAGCAGCAGCTATTTGGTTCCTGTTGCTTGTGATCACGTTGGAATGTATGCCTTGTGTTGCCAGATGCTTTGATGTTTCAAGAGAAGTCAAGAATCTGGAGTTTTATTTTGTTATTTTTCATCCTTTTTAAAGATTTTATTTATTTGCTTTTTAGATGTTTACTTATTTATTTTGAGAGAGAGAGAGAGAGCAGGACAGGGGCAGAGAGAGAGGGAGAGGGAGAATTCTGGGCTGTCCCAGAGCCCGACGTGGGGCTCGAACTCATGAACCACCAGAACATGACCTGAGCCAAAACAAAGAGTCAGATGCTTAACCAACTGAGCCACCCCGGTGCCCCAAGATTTTATTTTTAAGTAATCTCTACACCCAACGTGGGGCTCAAGCTCAGAACCCCAAGATCATGCATGCTCTACTGACTGAGCCAGCCAAGCACCCCAGAAATCTGGATTTTTATAAAATGTGTTATCTCTTTTTTTTTTTTTTTTAAACATTGCAACAATTAAAACATAGGCTAGATACGGGCCAATGACTGGTAGATACTGTTTCTGCCCTTCCTTCAAGCTCTTATTTTATAGAATAATGATTCTATGCAAATGAATATTCCAATACTATCAAATGTGTTCTAGAAATCACTGCTATTATGAGTAGTATCTCCTATAATGTTTGAAAGTGGGAAAAAAGAGGGCGAAGAAATATCAAACCCCGAGGTGTTACGAACATTTTGGAAAAACCAAACTATATTAAAAAAAAACAACAAAACAGTAATCTGAGAACCCTGTGCTATAACTGTGTATATTTATAAGCATAGATGTATATGTAATTTGCACACAGATAATTGAATATGCATATATTTATTTTATATGCAGAATCCACAGATTTACATTACATTTTACGTTTATGCAAAATTATATTTGAATTTACCAAATATGTCGATTCGTGTCAGAGATTTTTGAAAAAGTAACAAAGGCTCAGATTCAATTTTAGCTGAAAAGGGTTGAAAACTGGACAATGATCTTATTGCTTTGATAATCCAATTCCCTAAACCAGCCAGACCTTGGAAAATGAGCAGCTTCAACATGTTTTGGCCTGTAGTAGCATTTGAAATGACTGTTTAATCTGCTTGGG
This sequence comes from Panthera uncia, assembly GCF_023721935.1. NCBI lineage: Eukaryota > Metazoa > Chordata > Mammalia > Carnivora > Felidae > Panthera > Panthera uncia. The sequence continues at coordinate 88,482,750 of NC_064817.1, forward strand.
TCATGTCTTGTATGCTAAGAATATTTCTGAAAAGCTACATGAGGACGTGAATGAAATGCACTAGGTCTATCCCCTCCAGTACATGAAAAACTATAAACTCTTTTCAAGTTAAACTCGATTGCAAAAGCTGAGTTTCTCAGGTCACCAGAGCCTTAAACTGAAAAACGGTCTTGATCAACATCTAAAAATAGGTATAAAGAGCCCATCAGGAACGTGGCACAGCGTGAAGCACCGTAGGATATTGAAAACAGGTAACATTTTCAAGGAGCCAAAGTTTAGTCAATCTTGAGCAAGAATGTAAATATTTGGCACTATTCTGTTAGCGTCTCAAGAAGACTGTAGGAATTTCCTTCCTGGATTGGCTTTACGAATAGGCCAGACATTAATCTTAGAGATGCTCATTTTCTTTCCACCTTGTTGATACTTTATGTTACAATTTTTTTGGCGGGGGCGGGGGGTGGAGGGACTAGGCGTATTGTCTTAAAAGCAGATGACTTCGAGCTTCCTTCTTTTGGAGTTTCTTCTAGGTTGCAGGTTGCATTTTTAGCACAAAAGTAAATAGAGATGGCTGTATGTTACCCGGAAGAATGACTACAGGAAGAGAATATCATACAATCCCATTGCCGTTTTGTAGATTCAAGAATGTTGGAGCTGGAAGAGACTTTAGCAGTTCCTTAGCAGTTATCCTAACCCTCTTAGGGAGTTAGACTCGTTATCTCCAAGACCTTCATAGCTCATTTGTCAAATGGGGCAGCTGAGGCCTAGGGTCAAAGTTTATATTTACTGTGAATCAATCTTTGAGGGGAAAGGGAGTCGACTATTAAAATACCAAAACGAGTTTATCTGAGCTCATGAAAAATTTGCAACAATTTATATGGCATTTCAAATAAATGGAGCAGAATTGGTCTAGTACTTGAGGTTCTAGCATATGTCTTTCTATAATCTTAAACAAATTCTAACATGTCTTGGGTATCTTTGTGGAAAGAAACGAACCAATTAACCAAAAGCACCTTGCTCCATGCTTGGTTCATTGCAAGCATTCAACATGTATGTGTTCGGCGGCCATAGGCAGTGATGGTCACCAGAGATTTCTATTTAGGTTTTTATGTTTCTGATCTAGATGCTTCACTACTGGCAGTGGAAGTAACTTTATGAGATTAAGAGTAAATTTTCTTTGACCTGAGCCTATAACTCTTATTTGAGGCAGAAACTAATTGAACCATTCATTTTGATGTTTTTGTTTTTGTTTTTTTAATCCTGAAACTGCTGCAAAGGGACATTTGACTGCCATATAATTTTGCTAGATATATATAGAGAAAAAGTATTTGCCTGGGATTTTATGTCTTATTAAAATTAAATAAATGCATACAATACATAAATGAAACCTCATTGAATGTTGGAACATAAGGCAAGAGAATGAAATTCGTGTGTATTATTCTCATTATTCAGCACAGCTCAAAATAGGCAACTGGTGCTATTAAGTTTTAATCTTTCCCTTTTCACATCAGAACACTCATATATATGATTTAAAAAAATTGATTGGGGTAATTGTAGGTACTTGAATATTAATTTTGACTAATTTAATAGTACTCCATATGAGCCATTTAAAAATTATGAACCTTCCTTTTGTGTTCATCCTTCACATAACTGTTGGGATAATCCATTACCAATAATTGTATTTTCTTTATATTCTTCTCTAGCTCAAATTCCTGACGAGAATGCCTATAGCTTTGGTGTTGTAAGTGAGAGCTGTAGAGACAGAAGTTCTGGGTCTGAGCCTCTACTTTTTGCTAGTTGTGTGTCTTTGGGAATGTCCTTTATTTCCTCTGAGGCTCAGTGTCTTTATAAACAAAGTGGGGAAATATATTAAACCTGATAATATCGTTGGGGCACCAGGGTGGCTCAGTCGGTTAACCATCTGACTCTTGATATCGGCTCAGGTCATGATCTCACAGTTTGTGAGACTGAGCCCTGCCTCGTGCAGAGCCCTGTTAGGATTCTCTCTCTTTCTCTCTCTCTGCACCTGCCCTGCCTGTGGTCTCTATCTCTGTCTCAAAATAAATAAATTAACTTTATAAAAACTGACAATACTGTTGTGAGGGATAAACGAGACAATTAAAAAAATTTTAATGTTTATTTTTTGAGAGAGAGAGAGAGAATGAGCAGGGAAGGGGAAGAGAGAGAGGGAGGCACAGAATCAGAAGCAGGCTCCAGGCTCCGAGCTGTCAGCACAGAGCCTGACATGCGGCTTAAACCCACAAACCGTGGGATCAAAACCTGAGCTGACGTCGGATGCTTAATTGACCCTAAATGAGGCCATTTTTAAAGCTCTTCCCACTGCACCCAGCCTGAGCTAAGCCCTGGCACATAGTAGGTATTCAATAACCACTGATTGAATTAATGGGTAGAGATCTGCTTAGAAGGTAACATGCAAATCCTTCAACCTACCATTCAAGAACTGACTCCCGTATTTATCCCACCCACCAGCACTCTTAGGGTGCCATGGCCTAGTTAGGATAGGTCCCTTTGTTGTGGCCACACTGATTTCCTTTCTGCCCTTCTACACTACTCAGCCTCTCAGTCCCATGCTTACACTATTTCCATTATCCCACAAAGAGTGCTTTTCACTCTTATATGCCATGATATTTCATTTACCTTCCTAATCTCTCACAAAACTCACCTTTTTTAGGAAACTGCCTAATTAGCCCCATTATGACTTAGGTCTCACCATTATTCTGGTTCATCTTCTCAGCACTCATGCGATCTGTTTACATGATGCTCTGCGCCTGCAGGCATATGGTTTTGCATTGTTCTTAAGCCATTTTCTGTAGATTTAGGACCCTCGCCCCACCCAGCTAGTTTCCAAGCTCTTCAGAGGCGTTGAGGAACGCATCTCCTAGTTTCTTTGTAACCCCCTTTTCCTATATTACCCTTGGTCTCTAGTCTCAAGAACAGAGTTGCAAAGTTTGCTGAATAAATGAATCAATGGCATTTAATGGAACTGCATTTTGCAGCTATGAAAAGCAAAACATCAAGTGGATGCAATTTCGTGCTTATGATATAAAGCAGCCAACTGGCTATGCTGACAATGAACAGATATTTGTCACAGAATCAGTGTACAATTTAAAACAATGATATAGCTGTGTGACCTTGGGCTTGTCAGTCGAACTCTCAGGTGTTCAGTTTCATCATTTGTAAAATATATGAGGGGTTGGATTATATTATCTGTCTGCTCTCAGTTCTATCATTTTATGGTTTTTATCTCATTTTATTTTATATACTTTTTATTTTATTTTTTTAAGAGAGAGAGAGAGACTGCACGAGCAGGGGGGGAGCAGAAGAAGAGGGAGAGAGAGAATCCCAAGCAGGTTCCACACTGGGAGCACAGAGCCCGTCATGAGGCTCAATCCCACCACCGTGATGATCATGACCTGAGCTGAAATCAAGAGTCAGATGCCCACCCGACTGAGACATCCAGGTGCCCCTCATTTTATGGTTTTTAGATCACATACTTCAGCCCAAGTCGGTAGCTTTTGTGTTGGGTAGATGACGTTTGTGATCTATTTCTTGAGAAACTAAATGGTCCTTCTAGAGCTCGGATAAACAAGATTCAGTGTTTCTAGCCGGATAAAAATTGGGGGAAAGAGAACCAGGAGAGGTTTTAGTTCAAGAATAGACTAAGGCTTAAATAAAACAGGGCCAGGGGGAGGGGAAAGAAAAAGAAAAAAAAAAAGAAAAAAGAAAAGAGGGTAGAGTGGGAGAGAGCCAAAGCATAAGAGACTCTTAAAAACTGAGAACAAACTGAGGGTTGATGGGGGGTGGGAGGGCGGGGAGGGTGGGTGATGGGTATTGAAGAGGACATCTTTTGGGATGAGCACTGGGTGTTGTACGGAAACCAATTTGGCAATAAATTTCATATATTAAAAAAAACAAACAAACCAGGGCCGGCATTTGCTTTACCAATAAGCAGAAGTATCTTTCCCCCTTCTCTCTCTCCTTCATTCCCTACACCCCAGAGAACCACCCTCCCCAAAGAAGAATTTATTATTAACTAGAATTCATGATTCAAAATCATCATAAAAATTGGTATTTTCAGGCACAGAGGTGTTGGCACCTGGGTGGCTCTGTCAGTTAAGCGTCCGACTCTTGATTTTGGCTCAGGTCACAATCTCACGGTTTGTGAGATTGAGCCCCACTTTAGGCTCCACGCTATCAGTGAAGAGCCTGCTTGGGGTTCTCTCTCTCCCTCTCTCTCTCTGTCCCTTCCCACCCTTGAAATAAATAAACATGAAAAAAATAAAAAGCATGTAAAAATTTCATTAACACATGAAAGTAGAAAGACATACATTTATCCCAACTCATGTAAATCACTTGCAAACCTGCCAGTGTCCCAGGTTAATGAGATTCAAGAACCAAAAGAGACTTATGAGGAATTGCTTCCCAAACACCAACCCAGAATCAAAAGATAGACTGTATTGATTTGCCTAGTTTTACAGAAACATTTGTTTCCAATGACTGAGTGAAAATTACTTATTCAAAAACATCATCTTCCCACCATGCCTTTTTTAAAAAAGGAAGAAGTCTATGTAGTTACAAGATAATGCTTTTCATGAAAATAAAAATTCCGATGAATAAATGAGTATATGGAGAATATACATGGTACAAGAGACAATCTTCCACGAGAACCCGTTTTTGAGGAAATGGAGTTCTGTCAGGTACCAATAACCTAACATGGCTTTTCAGAGCTTGGCACTTTGTGTAGCACACGAAACATATAGTTCTTCAGGCTAAGATATGAATTTTCTAAAATGGATTAGATATATGTACCCCTAATGCATAAAATAGCTACAGAGACATGTCGTTGTACCCACCTGATGGACGGAGCCTAAAGGAGACAGACAAGCAACCCGAGACATGTCTCCAAGCGTGTTTTAGAGTGTCAAACGGGCTCCAAGCCTTCTACCAAAAAGACTGGGGAAAAAAGAACGAGTCACTCTGAGGTCTAGAGTATGTATAGTGGGAGTGAAGCCGGAAGGGTAAAGGGTTGCTGGAACCTAAGGGATGGAGGTCAGAAGGTAGGATATTGGAGTTAAGGATTTCTGATGTAGACCAGTTCCGGTAATGGCAAGGTCTAGACGGGCTTCCATGGCTGTGAGTTAGTGAAGTAAAGTGGAGGTAAATGGCCCAGGTGTGGAGGTTAAGACCTATAAATGTAGGGCGCTGAGCGGCCTGACTGTCCACGAGGATCTTTACCGACTGGATGAATAGTGAATACCTATTCTGTGCAACGTGTTCTGGAGATATAGCCATAAATGAGGAAAACACCATTCCTGACCTCAGAGAACCTCTATTCTAGTAAAGAAGATGCACGGTTTAAATGAGTCATTACAGTAAAGTATAAGGAGTGTTCCTTTTCAGAAACCAAAGGAATACATTTAGGCAAGGGGAGTGTATCCTCTCTGGTAGCTAATGATAATGGAATTATCTTTGGGAAGCTTTCCCTTGCTCATGTTTTCTATCCTTTTAGGAGTACGAAAGGCTTTCAGTTTATAGATGATTTAATTAGGGGATTTATCCAATGTCATACTCATCGAATATAGTAGAGCTAGGAGTCAAAAACCAGACCTGTCAGAGTTGTAGTTCTGCTGTAGCTTATGTGAGCTGACTACGGCCCTTCCTTCTGGCTGATGACAACAGAAAAATATGGAAACATGTAAAAACCGCTATTTGACGACTCTAAAGTTAGCAGAAGCAGAGGAGAGGAGTCAAAACTTGGAGAAGTGACCCGAATGGGGGGGTGAGTTTCTATTTTTTTCCCCTTGTGCTGCTTTGCGCCTACAGTGGGTCTCCATCACACCGTGGTATGCTGGTGTTGGAAACTAAAACTCTGATAGAAAGCTCATGAGCTTTCCGACCCAAAGGACAAAGGATAGGAACACCACAGGGCTGGATAGTGTGGGAGGAATCACAGTGGGGACAAAGCTGGAGAAGGGGCCCCTTAATTCCATAGAAGTCTCTGCTGGGCTCCCGAGCTATGTGTGCGTAGGGTGGACCCCAATGAACACAGCTAAGGCTTGGAGAACTGGAGCTGAGATTAGGGTCATCCACACGAGTCTCAGGTTAACCCTGAACAAGGGCTATATGGCGCAGAACCAAATAGGCAGAGCAAATTCCCAGAGAGATAAAATACGATTTAATATTGTAGCAACTTTATTGAGGTGTCCTTTACATATACAGTTCATCTGTTTTATGTTTATAATTCAGTGATTTTTTTGTTTCGATGAAATTAAGGACCATTTCCATCACCCCCGTGAGACCTCGTCTTTCTGTTTATAGTTAATCTCTGTTCTCAGCTCTAACCCCTGGAAACCACTAATCTACTTTTTGTCTCTGTAGATTTGTCTCTGCATTCTCTGGACACTTCATATAAATGGTATCGTACGATATGTAGTCTTTTGCATCTGGCTGTTTTCACTTAACAAAATGTTTTTGATGTCCATCCATATTATAGCATATATGAGTGTTTTGTTCTTCTTTAAGGATGAAAAGTATTCATTGTGTGGCTATTGCACATTCTCAAGTAAGATATGTACTGCCACCCATGTAAGGCAAGACAGAATTTCTGGTCTAAACCTAACAGGATGATTTCCTGCTAAAACAAAAGGATCACCATTCTCAAAAATCCTAGAGGTTTCAGGACTGTGAGTCTAAACAACCTAATAGTCAAAATATCTGAGAGACTATGTATAGCAGACATATTAAGAGCCTGGAAAATATGACCAATCCTCAAGGGAAAAGACAATCAACAGATGCAAACCTTGAGAAAACCCAGATGTTGGAATTATCAGACAAAATATTTAAAACATCAATTATAACTATGGTCCATGAAGTTGAGGAAAAAAGCACTTGAAATGCATGGATAGATAGATATTTCAATAAAGAAATAGAAAGTAGATAGGGGGCCTGGGTGGCTCAGTTGGTTAAGCATTGGACGCTTGATTTTGGCTCAGGTCATGATCTCAAGGTTCGTGGGTTCAAGCCTGGCACCCAGCACTGTGCTGACAGTGCAGAGCCTGCTTGGGATTCTCTCTCTCTCTCTCTCTCTCTGCCCTCCCCCCACTTGCACTCTTGTATGCTCTCTCTCTCTCTCAAACTAAATAAACTTTTTAAAAAAGTATATATAAAAAAAGAATCAAATGGAAATTTTAGAATGGAAAAGCACAACATTTGAAATGAAAAACTTTCCACATGGATTCCGCAGTAGACTAGAGTAGAACCAGTAACTTGGAAAATAGGTCAATAAGAGAAACAAACTGTATGATTTCGTTTATGTGTGGAATCTAAAAAAACATGGAGTTCAGAACCAGAGAGTAGAATAGTGGTTACCAGGCACTGAAGGGTGAAGAAAATGAGGAGAGGTTGATCAGAGGTTACAAACCTTCAGTCAGAAGATTAACAAGTTCTGGGGATCTTTTCTACAGCATGGTGGCTATAGTTAATAATACTGTGTTGTGTACTTGAAATTTGTACACAGTGTATATGTATATCATTTGTACACAGTGTATATACATATCATATATGTATATGTATATGTATATGTACACAGTGTATATGTATATCAAACCATCACATGAAACACCTTAAATACACACACTTACTTACCAATTATAACTCAATAAAGCTGGAAAGAAAAGAAAATAGGTCAATAAACCTTATCCAATCTGAGGAACACCGAAACAAAGAAGATTCGAAGGTTGAACCAAATGAACAGAGCTTCAGGGGCTTGTGAGACAATATCAAAAAGCCTAACATTCATATCATTGGAGTGCCAAAAAGAGAGACGAGATTGGTGCAGAAAAAAATATTTTAAAGAATATTAACTGAAAACTTTGCACATTTTGTGAAATGTAAAATCTATCATTTCAAGAAGCTTAGTGAACCCAAAGAGAACAGCTCAGAGAAAACCATGCCTGGCCATATCATAATCAAATTAATGAAAACCAAAGATAAATTTTTAAAAATCTTTAAAGCAGCCAAGGAAAACATCATATGTTTGCATGTATGGGACCCGTGATTCAAACATCTGTGGATTTGTCATCAGAAACCGTGGAGACCAGAAGCCAGTGGGACATCTTTAAGGTGCTGAAAACAAAGGACTATTAACCCCAAATATTCTCCATCTAGTGTGGATATGCTTCATGAGTAAAGGTGAAATAAAGACATTCTCAGAAAAAGGAAAACTAAGAGACTGTCAACAGCAGACATGGTCTATAAGAAATGCTAAACTAAGATCTCTAGGATGAAGGAAAAGTGTATTAGGGAAAAACTGGAATTTTCAAGAATGAAGGAAGAGCATCAAAGATGGCAAATACATGGATAAAAAAAGTCTTTCTCTCTCTCTCTCTTTTTTTTTTTATTTTTTTATTTTTTTTTTTAAATTTTTTTCAACGTTTTTTATTTATTTTTGGGACAGAGAGAGACAGAGCATGAACGGGGGAGGGGCAGAGAGAGAGGGAGACACAGAATCGGAAGCAGGCTCCAGGCTCGGAGCCATCAGCCCAGAGCCTGACGCGGGGCTCGAACTCACAGACTGCGAGATCGTGACCTGGCTGAAGTCGGACGCTTAACCGACTGCGCCACCCAGGCGCCCCTCCCTTTTTTTTTTTTTTTTAAAGGGGGGTGCGCCTGGGTAGCTCAGTCGGTTGAGCGTCTGACTTTGGCTCAGGTCATGATCTCATAGTTCACGGGTTTGCGCCCTGTGTCAGGATCTGTGCTGACAGCTCAGAGCCTGGAGCCTGCTTCGGATTCTGTGTCTCCCTCTCTCTCTCTCTGCCCCTCCCCGTCTCACACTGTCTCTCTCTCTCCCTCAAAAATAAATAAGCATTAAAAAAATAATAAAAAAAAGAAATGCACTTTAAATATAAAATATAAAGATATATATAGGTTACAAGTAAAATGATGAAGCCCTCTCGCGGTGAAATAGCCCCAGCCCAGCAGAAGTGCTGGGGACCCGGCCTAGACCCGGTGACGGAGCCTGAAAGCACGTGGGCCCTTTGCAGCTGCACTTCTTGCCCTGTGCTGTCAGTGGAGGTACCGTACTGGCAATTGCTTGAGAAGAGTTTTCGGTTGTTGCTTCTGACACTTGATTAAGGGAAGGGTTTTCAGTTCACACCTGAGACAGCCCCAAGTGTTGCAAATTAACAGCCCAAACAGTCCTCGGATGCGGCGGTTTTCATGGAGACCATCTTTCCCCGACAAAGATGATTGCAGCAAGACTGAAGATGTACACGCATTCTACAAATAAGACCATGACTACGGGAGCGATTGCTGCAATGCTGTCTACAATCATCTATTCAAGGTGCTTCTTTCCATACTGTGCTTCCAACATTGTTGGAGGACCGGATGAAGAAGGGAACAGAGCTGTGCACGACTCGGCAAGTGCCATGCTACAAACCAGTGCCTGCTTGACAACCAGGTTGGTTTTAAGAACACGAAGAATGTGGAGCAGGTCCCACTGTCTTTGGGGCAGAGCCAGAGGGGATGGATGCATACACTAGGAAGACACTCAGAATCTGCATCATGACCAAGGAGGGCATCAGGGAGGAGACTGTTCCCCTGAGGAAGGATCGATGTGTGTGCTGTTATCATGAATCACTTCAAAACTGGTTGCTTTTACACCTTGGAACTACCAGACTAATTTGTTTTGTTAAAACATAAGCCTGTTATTGAAAAAGTAAAACGATGGAAAAGATATATGATGCCGGTAATAATGGAAAGAATGCTGTGATGCGGCTATATTGAGATCAGACAAGGTAAACTTCAGAGCAGTAAATATTAGCAGGAATAAGGAAGGAACTAGATAATTATGAAAGAATCAGTTCACCAAGAAGACATACCAATTATAAATGTATACTATATGCAGCTAACAATAGGTCCTCAAAGTAGAGCTGATAGAAAGTCATAGAACTGAAAGAGGGAACAGGCAAATCCATAGATGTATATGGTAACTTCAGTACAGGTATCCCAGATGAAGGTGAATATAGAAAACCTAAACAACATTATCACCAACTTGAATTCATCTTCTTATCAGGTACACATGAGACATACTCTGGGCCACAAATATACCTTAAAATTGTACGAATATCGAAGTCATACAAAGTATGTTTGCTGACGATAATGATGTTAAACCAAATAGAAATAAAAGAGATGTAAAATACCTGGAAAACCCTCAGATTATTTGGAAAACATTACTAAATAACCAATGAATTAAAGAGAAAGACCCAGGGGAAAATTAGAACATATTTTGAATTAAATTAAATTTAAGTTGCAACATTTGTGAGATACATCTAATGTACTTGTTCAAGGGAAGTGTGTGGCACTAAATCATCTTTTAGAAAAGGGTTTCAAAGTGAGGATCTAAGCATCTACCTTAAGAAACTAGTAAAGGTGAGTAAATTAAATTCAAAGAAAACAGAAGGAAGGAAATGGTAAAGAGCAGAATCACTGAAAGTGAAAACAAAAACAATTGAGAAAATCAATGAAACTAAAAGCTATATCTTTGACATTTTCAGTAAAATTGATTAATTTGTAGGAACACTAACAAAAATAAATGAATGAAGACACAGATTGCTAATATCAGGAATGAAAGAGGAGATATCACTACAGAGCATACAGGCATAAAAGGATATTAAAGGAATAGTAAAGACAATTGTATTCTTGTAATTCTGAAAACTTAAATTGAACCAGTTATTAAAAGACACAAACTACTGAAGCTCACTCAAGAGGAAATAAGTAACTAGATGGTCCTATATTTATTAAAGAATTTGAATTCATAGTTAAATAACTTCCAAAAAGAAGATTCCAGGTCCAGATGGCTCCACTGGAGGATCCTGTCAATCATTTCAGAAAGGACTGGTACTAAATCTATACAATCTCTTACAGAAAGAAAAGGTCAATGTCACCCTAATATAAAAGTCAGACAGGGGTGCCTGGGTGGCTCAATTGGTTGAGTGTCCAAATCTTGAATTGAGCTCAGGTCATGATCTCACCATTTGTGGGATTGAGCCCTGCATTGGGCTCTGTGCTGACAGTGCAGAGCCTGCTTGGGATTCTCTCTCTCCCTCTCTATTTGCCCCTTTCCTGCTCGTGCTCTTTATCTCTCTCTCTCAAAATAAATAAACATTAAAAAATCAGACAAAACATTAAAGAAAATTAAGAGCCCCATATCCATAATAAATATAGATGCAAAGCCCTGAATAAAATATTATCAAATAAAGATCAATAATAAATGAAAATGATAACATATCAGAACCAAATTAAGTTTATCTCAGGAATATAAGGATGATTCATTACTGAAAATCAATCAATTTAATTCACCATAACAAGAGATTAAAGAAGAAAAGCTATACTATTATATCAAAAAACACATGAGGAAGAATTTGAAAATATTCAACATCACTTCATGATATTAAGAATTATCCACAAACAAGGGATCAGAAGGGAACTGAACCTGATGAGGAGAATTTATTAAAAAAAAAAACACTTAAAAACAAAACAAGAAAAAATTCTTCAGGTAATAATGTAGTGAATGGTGAAAGACTGAATACTTTTTTTTTTTTCAACGTTTTTTATTTATTTTTGGGACAGAGAGAGACAGAGCATGAACGGGGGAGGGGCAGAGAGAGAGGGAGACACAGAATCGGAAACAGGCTCCAGGCTCCGAGCCATCAGCCCAGAGCCTGACGCGGGGCTCGAACTCACAGACCGCGAGATCGTGACCTGGCTGAAGTCGGACGCTTAACCGACTGCGCCACCCAGGCGCCCCAAGACTGAATACTTTTTACCTAAGATCGGGAATCAGGAATGATGTCCACTTTAACCTCATATTTAACTTCATACTTGATGTCCTCTTGAGTGAAATGAGGCAGGAAAAAGAAATAAAATGTATACAAATCGGGAAAGAAGAAATAAATCTGTCTTTATTTGTAGATGTCATGATTTTCTAAATAGAACATACCAAGGTGGTGCCTGGGTGGCTCAGTGGGTTAAGTGTTCAACTCTTGATCTCAATGCAGGTCTTGATCTCAGGGTTGTGAGTTCAAGCCCTGTGTTGGACTCCGTGCCGGGTGTGAAGCCTACTCAAAAAAGAAAAAGGAAGAAAAGGAAGAAAATACCAAGCAATCTACAAAAATAGCTCCTAAAACTCCATAAATGAGATTAGTGATGTATGATACAAGGTCAGTATACAAAAAATAATTGTATTTCCCAATGCTGACAATGAACAGTTGGAAGGCAAAGTTTTAAAGTCCATGCCATTTATAATGGTACACACAGCATGAAATACTTATGTATAAATTTAACAAAATATACTTATCCGTTTGCTGAAAAACAGTAAACAGTGATAAAAGATTCAATAATGTTCCATTTCAGTTCTCTCCAAATTGATCTATAGATTCAATTCAATCACAATAACATCATGGTGGGATATTCGTAGATGTAGAAAAGCTGGCTCAGAAATGTATGTAGAAATGAAAAGGAACCCAAATAGACAAAACAGCTTTGAAAAGGAGAAAAAGTTGGAGGACTCACATGAGCTGATTTCAAGCTACAGTAGTCAAGACGTGGCGGTATTGGTAAGAGGATAAACACACAGATTATGGGTGCAGAATCTCAAGTATATAAACAGACCCACAGAGATATGGGCAATTGATTTTTTGTTACATCTACTTTAATTCTTTTTCATTTCATGCATTACATGTTTTTTAAGAGAGAGTGCCTGTGCATGCACACGACTGGGGGAGGGGGAGAGGGAGAGGGAGAGGGAGAATCTTAAGCGGACTCCACATGCTGTCAGCCCTGTGAGATCATGACCTGAGCCAAAATCAAGAGTCAGGCACTTGACCGACTGAGCCACCCAGGTGCCCCCCAAATATTTGTATTGTGGTCAAAATGCATAACATAAAATTTACCATCGTAACCACGTCTAAGTATATAGCTCAGTAGTGTTAAGTATATTCACATTGTTGTGCAGCTAATCTCCAGTACGTTTTCATCTTGCAAAACTGAAACTCTGTACCCATTAAACAACCGGTTTTCTTCTCACTCAAACCCCTGGAAACCACTCTTCTACTTTCTGTTTCTATGAATTTGACTCCTCTAGATGCCTCCTATAAGTGGAATGATACAGTATATGTCTTTTTTGACAGCCTTATTTTACGTAACATAATGTCCTCAAGATTCATCCACGTTGTTGCACGTGTCAGGATTTCCTTCCTTTTGGCAAATTGACTTTTGACAAAGTTCCAAAGTCAATTAAATGGGCAAGAATAGTATTTTCAAAAATCGTGGCTGAAAAATTGAACAGTATGCCAAAAGGAAAAAAAAATGAGTATATCCAGTGCCCACATCTTGGTTACTAATACACTCTCCAATGAAAGGAACCTAGGCTTTTGCAAAAATGACTGCAGGACCAGGGAAGAAATATACGATATGAGCCTAGAACATTCTGTACTTGCACAGAACGAGGAAATAAGCAAGCAACTAAACAAACAAACAAACAAAAACCCTGGTAATAGGGATATGTCAAAGAGACACAGGAGCTAATTCAAAGAGGTCCCAGTGGCCAAAGCTGGAATAATTTAAGCAACAAGATAAATGAAACAGGGTCAGATTATAACCCACAGTATAAAATAAATATCCATGAGTCCATATTGTCATGAATGATCAACAATAAAGAACCTAATGGCCTACTGATTTTTTAACTTTTTCAGTACTGATCCTCAAAAGAACATCGGTGGATACAAATTAATTGTGGTCAGTAAAATAAGCCAGATCAAAGAGTCCATACTTTATGATTCCATTTATATAAAATTTTAAAAAATGCAAACCAATCTATAGTGACAGAATTGGTCAGTAGTTGCCTGGGAATGGAGGTGGAAAGAAGGATGAAACGCTGCACGAGTTATCTTTTTAGGATGATCGAAATGTTTCTTATCTTAATGGTGTTGTGTTTTCATAGCTGTACACATAGGTCAAAACTAATCAGATTTTATACTTCAGCTATGTGCATCTTATTTTATTTCAATTAGGCCTCAACAGAGCTTTAAAAATTACCTGTTTGACCTTCAGTCTAGAGCTCTTTTCTTTTCAAATGTTTATTTATTTATTTATTTATTTATTTTGAGAGGGGGAGCGAGAGAGAGGAGATAGAAAGGGAGAGAGTGAGGGAGGGAGAGAGAGAGAGAGAGAATGAGCAGGGGAGGGCCAGAGAGGGAGGGAGAGAGACAGAATCCCAAGCAGGCCCCACGCACAGCGCAGAGCCTGACCTGGGACTTGAACCATGAGATCACGACCTGAGCCGAAATCAAGAGTCAGGTGCTCTACCTAGAGACTGAGCCACCCCGGCGCCGAGAGCTCTTCTCCTTACAGCACAGTTGCATCTCTGGGTTGGGGATGGAATCTCCGAGGATGACGGACAGAGAGAAAGAATCCGTATTTATGAAGCGATCTGTTAGAGTTAGAGTCTCCCAGATCTTGAAACATAGTATTCGGTCAGATTTCAAACAGTAGAAGGAACTACATGAAATGGCTTGTTTTATAAGCCAAAAGTGGTTGAATATCAGGGTTTCATATGGTTCCATCTACAGGCGTTTGTATTTTTCCAGTGTGCGTGTGTACAAGGAAAGAGCATAATGTATGCGTTGCCTTTAGACTGAGTGAAGAATTCGCACCACATTGACAGTGATTTTCCTTGGGTGATTTTTACTTCTTTAAATTTTCTGCATTGTTTGACGCTGTTTCCATTTTAAGAAAAAACTTCAAATGCTCTATTGAGACTTCAGGCCTTGTACTGAAAGTGAGAAGCCAATATCCTTCCTCGAATCGACTCACAGATGTCACATTTCGCCACTCTATGAATTTGGATTTGTTTCTGTACATATGTAAACTCACATAGATTATAGCCTCTTTTTAAAGTGGTATTGTGCTATAGATACCCATTTGATAGAAATGCAACACATGTATTTTTATTTTGTTTTTCTTGACATCCTTTCAAGGAAATATATAAAAGAACATAATTTTGATTTTTAGCTTTCACATTGTTTTGTCATCAAGTGGAGGAATTCTAATTATTTCTTTAAAAATCTGTGTTGTTAACAGTTTGGCAGTTTCAGTTGCACTACTTTGAAGAGTCTAATGAATATTCTTGTAGCTACATCCTTGTACCCATACATGAATATTTAGACAGGATAAATTGTTAGAAGATGGTCAGTGGGTAAAACACTCTTGAGACTTTGGATATACAGTTGGCAGTTTGGTAAATCCTTCTTGCAACACCGTTTCCTTGGCTTTAGGGATGCTGTTATTCTCTTGCTTTTCCTTTTAACATATTGGCTTTTCTTTTTAACCCGTTTCCTTTTAATCATTGGTTAATCCATTAACCCTCTCGTTTCCTTTGCTGGATCCTTTCCCTCTTCCTAATACCTAAATGCTCAGACCTTGGAGTTCTTCTTCATCTACAGTGGCTTTCTATATGATCTCAGCTCGTCCCATGACTTCCAAATGTCTATCTCCAGCCCTGACCTTTCCCTGTATTCCAGACTCTCTGCTTGGATAGCTAATAGGCATTTGAAACTTAAGTATTGCCTCAAATCAATATTTTGATTCCTACTCCACTCTTCAAAGTGCTCTTCATTTATTTTCTTCCCCACCCTCAATTGCTTAAGCCAAAAACTGAGAAATATCCTTGATTCTTCTCTTTCCCCCTTAATCTAAATCTAATCCAGCAGCAAATTCATTTAGGTCTACGTTCAAAATATATCCCAAATCTGACAACCTCTCACCATCTCTGCCTCAACCATCAGAATCCAAGACACCATCATATGTCAGCTGAATTACTGCATCTGGCTCCTCAGTGCTGCCCCCCTTGCCCCTCTACTCTCTGCACCATAGAATGAGTGACCCTTTAAAAATGCAAACAAGGGGGTGCCTGGGTGGCTCAGTTGGTTAGGCGTCCAACTCTCGGTTTCAGCTCAGGTCATGATCTCACAGTTCATGGGTTCGAGCCCCACATCAGGCTCTGTGCTGATGGTGCAGGGACTGGTTGGGATCCTTTCTCCCTCTCCCTCTCTCTACACCATCCCTGCTCACGCTGTCTCTGTCTCTGTCTCTCTCAAAATAAATAAATACACTTAAAAAAGTTTTCTTAAATAAAAAAATGCAAAAAGCTATGTGAGTGCCGTTTCCAAATCCTCCAGTGGCTTCCCAGTGCATCTATTAAATTCATGGTTTTCTGTTCCACATGCCCTGGGCTCCTTGCCATCCCTTGAATGCCCCCTCTGCTCTTACGGTTAACCTTTGTTTTCTTCGTTATTTCATTTTTTCCGTTTAAGTGTTACCTATTCGGGGAGGACCTCTCTTACCACCCAGTCTAAGATAGCACCTCCTGCTACTCTTTTCCCACTATCCTGCTTAATCTTTTTGTCATGATATTTTTCAGTACCTGACACAATATACATTCATTGGTTAATTTGTTTATTTTGTCTCATAAGTATGTAAGCTCTCCTGGGGGTGGAGCCTTTTTGGGTTTTATTTTCTTGTTATGCATAGCAGACATTCACTGAATACATGTATACTAATTTGGATGTAAATTTTAAAAAAGAAAAAAGAAAATAAAAAAAGAAGAAGAACCACTACTCACAGCAGGCAAGGGAGAACTTACAATTTGAACCTAGTATCTGAGAGAGTCTATTTTCCCATACTCTTGCCAATAATGAATATCGTGGATGCTTTTCATCTTTGCGAATCTGTGGCTTACAAAATAATATATCAAGGTAAGAAACTATGACATGATGGTCAGAATAGAGCTTTGCAAGGCAAATACAGAATAATTAGGGAACATGGTTCCTGTCTTTGAAATGCTGACAAACTAAGTGATAAGCAAAATGTGCATAAAGATTTTGAATACTTCGGGAGTAAATCAGGTAGTAATCCTTTTACAATCATTAGTTTGGTTAGTGGTTTTCTGGTTCTGTTCAGTGGGTCTACCCCAGGGGTCTTAAGGCAGTGGGTAAGGAATGGAGAGCCAGCTGAACTCATATTCTAGGTTCAATGGAATAGCTCTTGTTTTAGCTATATTACATTTTGGATTTCCTTGGTCTTCCCATTATTTCCCTTGAGTGAAGAGTGCCATTGATTAGAAATAAACACAAATATTTGAAATCTGTTGTTTTAAATGTTTAAAGAAGGGCCAAAAGGGTACGTGCAAGAATTGTAGAAGAAGGCTTGAATTGAATAGAGGGAAATTAAAGAATATTTCTTTCTATTTTGATAGTCTTTTACAGCCTTCCAAATGCATTTGTATATATTATCTCATTTAAGCTTTATCACATCGCCATGAGTTAGGCAAGTCAGCTAACACTATCCTCATTTCATAAGGGGAAAACGTGAGTCTGTGAGTTGTTCAAGATTATATGGCAGTTAACCTAATCTAGAGCAGAGCCAGAATTCACAAATCAGAAATCAAGCTATTCTGATTCCAAGAGAATAGCATTAGTAAAATGTAGACTCTTTCATGAGTAAGAAAACCTAATTTCTCTCTAAGACTTACATTCTTTTATAACATTTTTATTTAAAAGTTTTCCTCCTAACCATATTTATCTGACGTTCAGATCTAATCCTCATATTACATTGTTTCTACATATAGGACTTCTAGCTCAGTTTTGTCCTCTCTAATGCCCTGAGACAAGAATACTGGAGTCTCTTTGTAATATATGTGACTGGGTTGATTTTTTAAAAATGTTTATTTTATTTTGAGAGAGAGAGAGCAGGGAAGGGGCAGAGAGACAGGGTGAGAATCCCAAGCAGGCTCCACGCTGTCAAATGCAGGGCCCAGCGCAGGGCTCAATCTCACAGTGAGATCATGACCTGAACTGAAATCAAGAGTTGGATGCTTAATCAACTGAGCCACCCAGGCGCCCCGGGTTGATTTTTTTTCCCCCAAAATGTAGTCATTAGTAGATGCTACTATGAGATTGCAAAAGAAGGAGTAGGGGGACAGGGAGGGGGAGGGGGAGGGGGAGGAGGAGAAGGAGAAGGAGGAGGAGGAGGAGAAGGAGAAGGAGAAGGAGAAGGAGAAGGAGAAGGAGAAGGAGAAGGAGAAGGAG
>NC_064817.1:88500920-88585920 GCF_023721935.1 Panthera uncia
AGGAGAAGGAGAAGGAGAAGGAGAAGGAGAAGGAGAAGGAGAAGGAGGCTTTTAATGGTCTTTTATTCCAGAATCATAGGGTAACTGATGACGAGACTAGATTTAGCTGACTGAATTTGGCAGCTTAACAATAATTGGTGTGCCAGACATAATTACTCGGTGTCAGACACATTACCCAAGTCATCTCATTTGATTCCTTACAACCTTATTTAATGAGGTGATTGATGGATGATGAGTTGATTCCTCTCAATACCGCCATCCCCTTCTTCCCTAAAGACATTCCACAGGAGATCATGTTTTTGTTTTGTTTCGTATTTGTTTCTTATACCTGGCATTCAATATTTAGAGGCCTTTGCATTCTTTAATATTACACTTTAGGTTTTGACTATCATTTAGCTTTTTTTGCCATTATTTATCCTTTAAAATTAGACTTGAACAGCTAAGATTTCGAGAACCTTCATCCAACAAGTAAATTACTTCAAGAAATGATACATTTACCTGTAGGGTACAGTTTTTGACGGGGTGAACTAAAGATTAACCTACTCCAGAAAGCAAGTTCTTGGGGATGAAAAGAAGATGTCAGGCTTGAAGCTGAATCTCACTGGCACAAGACTGAGACTTTTCTGGCTTCTCAGGAGTCTGCTTCCCTGGGCAACATGGAGTTAGACAGATTTCACATGGGACCTGCCCAGGGTTCTTCCTTGTTCACCAATCCCCACACCTGAGGCTGCTTTAAACTTGCCTCAAATTCTGAGACCAGGGGCACCTGGCTGGCGCAGTTAGTAGGGCATGTGACTCCTGATCTCAGGGTCACGAGTTCAAGCTGCATGCTGGGCGTTGAGCCTACTTAAAAAAAAAAAAATCCCGAGACTAATTCTGCTTTTCTACTAGAGAAATGGAAGGAACATAATGACATCTGTCGAGCACTTTCTTGGTGCCAGACACATTATCTGAATCATTTCATTCAATTTTTCACAGTGACACTAATTATTGCCAACTCACAGCAGCGAAGACAATACATACAGTCAAGAAATATTTGTTGACTGAACAAACAGGCATCATAGATCCTTACATTTTATAGTTGAAGAAATTGATATTCAGGTTAAATATACAGCCCAAGGTTACACAGGTGGTAAATTTCCTCTTTTTCTTCCTCTTCTTCTTTGTTCAGTTTAAATTTTTTTCTGACAGTTATGCATGCTTTGGCATTAAAACCCTAACTATTATAAAAGTATAAAGAGTGAAAGCGAAAGTCTCTTTCTCCACCTCCTCCCTCCCTGCTTTGCTCTCCAGAGATACTCCCTGGAAGCAAATCTCACGGTTGCTGCCATGATTCTGAGTTGGACCTTATAACTCGTAGATTCATGTAACTGGGCTTTGTGGTCAACTTTTTTTAATGTTTATTTAGTTTTGAGAGAGACAGGGAGGGACAGAGCCTAAGTGGGGGAGGGGCAGAGAGAGAGGGAGACAACAGAATCCGAAGCAGGCTCCAGGCTCTGAGCTGTCAGCACAGAGCCCGAGCTCGACTTTGGGTTGGAACACACGAACTGCGAGATCATGACCTGAGCCTAAGTTGGACGCTTAACCGACAGAGCTACCCAGGTGCCCTTCTTTTTTTTTAATGTTTTTTTTTTTTAATTTATTTTTGAGAGGGAGAGAGACAGAGCATGAGCAGGGGAGGGGCAGAGAGAGAGGGAGACACAGAATCCGAAGCAGGCTCCAGGCTCCGAGCTGTCAGCACACAGTCCATGGAGGGACTTGAACTCACGGACCATGGGATCACGACCCTAACCAAAGTCGGACGCTTAACCCGCTGAGCCAGCCCGGCGCCCCTAACGGGGCTTTGTCTTGATCTCTGGTTGCAAGCTCTCCTCTCGTACCCCGCATTTTGCAACGGAATGTTTTTAGTATCGTGTCGTCATGCTTTTGTTTCTGCCACGGTCAGCAAGACCATGTTGGCATTGTTTATAATAAAGGTATTACTCTATACACTTGGCGGCTGTGACGGACCGTCAAAATGTACTATACGGCAACTGTTTTATGACTGTGGCAGCAATTGAAAGAGTAAGCATGGCAGAAGCATGCACTAAAACTGATAAATGGATTGTAAGGAAAAGCGGTGCACAAAGAACTGGTAACTGCTTGTCGCTGCTCTCTGATTTGATGTGCTGCTGGTGACAGAGCCTCGGTCTTTCCGGAGGCAGTCTGGGTTGTTGCAGAAAAAGCTAAAGCTATCTTAATAGATCTTTAGTTGATCATCACATTTCTTCTTTCGTTGTGTCTTGCAGTAGTTTATCTTTAGTAAGGGATCTTTAGCAATTCGATCTCCAGCGGATTGTTCCTCAGGACGTTCTTTGTTTGGCCCTTCTCACTGTTTCCTCCATAAGTAGTTTCTAAGAATCAGCTGTCATTACTCTCTGACCGCAATAATATTTCCTTCCTTATCCTTACTCCTTTACGCCTACTGATTTTTTCCTTTCGCCACCATCCCACCAATAACCTCCAGTCTCTTTAGGTCTTCAGATGAATTTTTCATTTAGTTATTATTATCATTATTTGCTCGCCTACCCATCCTGCAACCCTTGACCAGCTTTTTTAACGGATCTCCTCATTAACGCAAATAATCCCTTATTTTCTCGATCGTTTCTTAAATCTATAAAACCCATTCTATTTGTTTATTTATTTTGAGGGTCGGGGAGAGAGAATGTGCAGGGACGGGAAGAGAGAGAGGGGGAGAGAGAGAATCCCAAGCAGGCTCTGCGCTGTCAGCACAGAGCCGGATGTGGGGCTTGAACTCACGAACCATGAGATCATGATCTGAGCGGAAACCAAGAGTCAAGTGCTGAACTGGCTGAGCCACTCAGGCGCCCCTATAAAACACATTCTTAACCCAGGAAAGAAACATCTTGTTATTCTTTCCCTCCGATTTTACTCCTAGACCTTAATATCTGACGAAAATCACAAAATCATGACGACCAAGTTAGAATAAATGTGTGCTGCTAAAATTCAGCTGGATTTTGTACTTTGGTTGCTAGTTCTCTTATCCTTTCTTGACGTTTTCTGAACATTCCCTATAGTAGATGACCAAACTTTATACGGACCCTGCTATCTCAGCTCTAAATATGCTCACTACTTGATTCCTTGGGTAAGATTGAGGCCATTTGATATGGCTCCCTGTCCTTTCTTCATTTCCTCCTAAGTAGGTTTTTATTGCCAAACTCTCCTCTTCACCAGAATCTTATCATTTAACATCCTGTCTTTGCCTGGGAAGAGACACGTGGTCAAGGTAGGTAGGTACGTCTTGTTCTCATCCTTCCCACACTCCTCTGACATCTTGCTGTACAGGGATCCCCTCTCTACCATGTCGATATCTCTTCTCTTCCCACAAATAAGATCAGCTTCCCCCAGAATCCTGCACGATCTTCTTCGAAACCGGCTATCTCCCCAAACTGCCATTTCATTTCCCTCCCACACCCTTTACTGCCAGTACTTCTAAAAGAATAGGCTGTACTTGCAGTTTTTATTCCTTACTGCTTCTTTGTACTCCTTAAAATCTGCTTTCTATTCTCGCAACTGTACAGAAATTCTTTCCCCCAAATCCTGATGTTCTGCTAATAGTTTCATATAATGACTTTCCCACTCGTCAGCCTCTTGGTCTTACTCTAAGACATATGACCCTCTAAGGCATATGTACTTAAAGTATCAAAGTATCGAATTCGTTTCTGTTTCTATGGAGGAACTTCTCTATCATGGATCTCTTACCTGTAGGTGTCCTCCACATCAACTTCTGTTATATATTGTAAACTTTTGCATGGAAAATCGAAAGCATTTATTCATACAAAGACCTGCACCTAAGTGTTTATGGGGATTTGTTCAACATTGTCAAAAACCAAGACTCAATCCAAGAGATGGATGGATAAACAAATTGCGGTACATTCATAAAATGGAAAACTACCCAGGAATAAAAATAAACAAACTACCAAGACACAAAACATGGGTATTTCTCAAAAGTATTATGCTAAGGGAAAGAAGCCAGACACTAAAGACTCCATACAGCAAAGTTCAATTTATATGACGTTCAAGAAAAGGCAAAAACTACAGTGACAGAAAGCAGATTAGTGGTTGCCAGCTCGGTCTGAGGTTAGTGGAGGATACTGAGTGTCAGGGTCTGAAAGGGAATGTTCTGGAGTGATGGAAATGTTCTATACAATGATTGTGGCGGTATACAACTGGATACATTTGTTTTTGACATTTTAGAATTGTATTGTATATACATTATACCTCAAGAAAGCTGACAAAATGGTAAAATATGAAAATCTAGAACTAGATTCCCCAAAGAAATCAATTGGTTTTTTTAAGTGATCATTCTCTTTTTGAAAATATTTTATTATTTGCCTCAATAGATTATAGACTTATTTGGGGGATCTACCACTGAATCCAATATTGTTAATTCCAGTTAGTTACATAGAATGTACGCTGTAAGAACTTGGTTTGTTGATGCAGTTTTTTTTAAGGAGAATTTCAGACTTAGGAAGCAACATAGTGTAGTATGTAAAACAATATTAGAGAAACAAGGTTAAATCATGGCTTTGCAGCATAGCTGTGCGGGTTTGGGCAAAATTCTTTTTCTGTGTGTGCTTCTCTTTTTTCCTGCTGTAAGAAAGGGAAAAGACTAGTAATTATGTCATAAGTTTATCGGAAGAATTAAAAGTGGTAATGCTTGCAAATAATTGGCATAGAGAACACAAAAAATGCAAAAAGCACTAGAGAGAATAAAATTTATTTCATCGCTTTAAGAGAACTTATTCACCATGTAAATTTTACATGTATAGCGGGTTTATTCCTTAATAAAAATATAATCACCATCCCCCACCGGGACTCCATATTTCTGTAGACAGCCTTTGATGCTGGAAACAATTGCTGATACATTTTCTCTCCATCATATCCTCCCATATGACCTAGTTTTCTTCCTTTGCCACCTTTACTCCTTTGCAGTTATTCTCTGTGACATTTATCATTACTTTTTAGATATGGCATTTTAAGACAAGTCCTCCAGAAGCCATTCATTTAATTTCTATTGCTTTGTTTGCAGTGGAAGTTCATTGGTTAATGACTTGTTTAATGGATAAATCGATTGCCAGGTAATTGTTGTTTAAATATGATAAGTAGGGACGCCTGGGTGGCTCAGTCCATTGAGCATCAGACTCTTGACTTCAGCTCAGCTCATGATCTCAGGGTTCAATTCCCGGGATCCAGCCTAGGATTCTCTCTCCCCCCCCCCTCTCTGCCCCTCCCCTGCTCACGTTCTGTCTCCTTCTCTTTCTTAAAATAGATAAATAAATAAATAAATAAATAAAAGTTAAGTGAAAATAAAAATAAATATAAGTAATTTATAAAAATAGCTAAATAGACCATTAAACACTGACAAGTATTATTAATAAATTTTAGAGTGATAACAGACTAAAATTTAAATAAATTATCGAATTTTCTTTTTTTTCTTTTTTTAAAAATTTTTTTAAATTTTTTTTATTTTTGAGAGAACATGCGTGAGTGGGGGAGGGGCAGACAGAGATGGAGACAGAGAATCTGAAGCAGGCTCTGTGCTGGGAGCGGAGAACCCAAAGCAGGGCTCAAACTCGAGCTAGGAGATCATGACCTGAGCCCAAATCAAGACTCAGACGCTTGATCCACTGACTGAGCCACCCAGGCATCCCAAATCATACAATTTTCTAGCTATAAGGCATATAAGTAGTTATTCACTGCATGTCCCTTATTACTTGCTGAGGAAACTGAGGCCAAAAGAGACTAAATGTTTTGCCTAAGGACATACAGCTAATTGGTGACAGAAATCCCAACTAAATCCGTTCTTTCGAAAAAAGTTTTTTAACGTTTATTTATTATTGAGAGACAGAGAGACACAGAGCATGAGCAGGGGAGGGGCAGAATCAGAAGCAGGCTCCATGCTCTGAGCTGTCAGCACAGAGCCCCACGTGGGGCTTGAACCCACGAACCGTGAGATCATGACTGGAGCCAAATCGGTTGCCTAACCAACTGAGCCACCCAGGCACCCCCAGTTAGCTCCATTCTTAACTATTCTTAAGCAGGTGGCTTCCTATTAAAACCAGTGGGCATCTGTATGAACATGATTAGTTACTTTAGTAAATCTTAGCCACTAGAAAATTTTATTGAACTTAGCTTGTATTTTGTCTAGGAATTAGTAGAATACCTTTATCAACTCACACTGACTCTCATAGAGTAAGAGTCAGATGTAATATAATTATATAATTACCCTAATGCCATGATTCCTCTCCTCTAAACTTTCATTGATCTGTATGAAAATATCCCTGCCTCTCTCTCTCTCTTTTTTTTTTTTTTTTATAAATTTTTTTTTTCCAACCTTTATTTATTTTTGGGACAGAGAGAGACAGAGCATGAACGGGGGAGGGGCAGAGAGAGAGGGAGACACAGAATCGGAAACAAGCTCCAGGCTCTGAGCCATCAGCCCAGAGCCTGACACGGGGCTCGAACTCACGGACCGTGAGATCGTGACCTGGCTGAAGTCGGACGCCCAACCGACTGCGCCACCCAGGCGCCCCATCTTTTTTTTTTTTTTTTTTTGAGATGGCATTAGCTTTATTGAAAATATGAGGTATAGTATTTTTTCCCCCACAAACTCAGATTGCTTGCATACTGCCTGAGTTTTGAAATCTGCCCCATCTACCATTTTTATTTTATTCTTTCCATTTTTTATTTCTCCAGTCTCTGTTTCGACTTGCCTTCTTTAATCTGTTACTTTGATGTAGATGCCAACAAAGTACGACTCATGAAGTGAACTTGGAGATCCTCTGTCACACTCCGTTCCTAGGGAAGTGATGTTGCTTAAGGTCATACAGATAATAGTACATGTGAGATCATAACTCAGGTTTTCTGGCTGTAAACACTGTGTCCTTTAGAATACTACAGGATTAAGTTTCCTCATCATTTTGAGTTCTTCTAGAATACACATACACATGCATATACAAAATGTATGACATTAACTCACTGTATCTCTGCCTTTTCTTATATCAGGCTACTTTATTCTTCACCCATCAAGGCAGCTGAGAATGATTGAGTTTGTATCTGATTTAAGACCCATTTCTGTTATTTAACCTATCTGGCAGCCTCCTACTAAAGCGATCTTTAGAGTTCCCAGTTCCTTTGACTAACTTGGATCAGGGGGTCAGGAAACTACAGCCTGTGGGTCAAATCTGGCTCACCACTCATTTTTGTACATAAAGTCTCATTGGAACAAAGCCGTGCCCACTCGTTTGTGAATTGTTCGTGGTTGCTTTCACATTGCAATGGCAGAGTTGTATACTTGTGACAGAGACCATAAGACCCACAAAACCTAAAATATTTACTCTCCGGCCCTTTGGAGAAAAAGTTTGTAGATTTCCCTGGTCTAGATTATGATCAAATTTTGGAGGTGATCGTGAGCTTTAGAAAAGAATGTGTTTTCCTTTTTAGGGATATTTTACTAGATATATATCTAATAATTCAAATGTATAAAATATATTTTCAAATTTTCTCCAGTATTATGTGTTTTTTCTACTTTCTTGTATCAAAGATTGAGTGATATGATACATCAATCTCTTCCTGAAATTATGTTTTCTCAATTCTTTTTGAATTTTTAAAAATGTTTATTTATTTTTGAGAGAGAGAGAGAGAGAGAGAGAGAGTGCGAGTGGAGGAGGGGCAGAGAGAGACACAGAATCCAAAGCAGGCTCCAGGCTCTGAGCTGTCAGCACAGAGTCCGATGTGGGGCTCGAACCCACAAACCGTGAGATCATGACCTGAGCCGAAGTTGGATGCTTAACCACCTGAGCCACCCAGGAGTCCTTCCTTTTGAATTTATAACCAATTTTGCTTCTATGTATATGTAGTGGTAG
Organism: Panthera uncia; assembly: GCF_023721935.1. Classification (NCBI taxonomy): domain Eukaryota; kingdom Metazoa; phylum Chordata; class Mammalia; order Carnivora; family Felidae; genus Panthera; species Panthera uncia. The sequence continues at coordinate 88,508,849 of NC_064817.1, forward strand.
AGATACTATGCTATTTTGTTATGGTTCATTAGTGTTACGTCTTCTTTGTAAATTATACATTTTAATCAAGACAAATTATCTTCTGTGTCAAATAATGCTCCTTTTCCTTGAATTCTACTTTGGTATTAGTATCGATTCTCCTGATTTGTTTTATTTCTATCTACATAATTTTTTGTTCTTTTATCTGATGATTTTATATGCTTGGGAAGGAGACATACGAGATGGTAGTCCAGTATATCCAATATGTATGATTCCCCTATATTTGTCTTTTCTTCCAACCAAAAGAGATTGCCTGGGACTTGCAGTGCTGGACGAGATGGCATAAGCTCTCTATGGCCTGTTTCCCCCCATTAATGACAACTAAAAATTGTGGACAAAACACAAGATGTGACTAATTGAAGTCTCTGAAAAGTTAACAATACTCCTTCTCTCAATGGGGAGGGAAGTAAAAGCTTGAAGAATGATCAATAAAGTGATGAGTTTACTATTTTGTTTTGTTGTTTTGTTTGCCTTTAACTCAAGGGTGATGAATGTCCCAGAACTGGGCAGTGAGTATGGACAACAGAAAATTGAGTAACCCCCTTTCTAGGCAAAGGACTGAGAAAATGGTCTGGAGAATGTAAGGAAAATCCTTCTCTTCTCTTCTTTCTTTTTTTCTCTCCAGGCCTTGCTTGAGATTATTACTAAGTCACAAAGTTGCAGTGCTGTAATGATATGGCACTCACTTCAAACCCCGAGGCAAAAATAATTCCCATGACTCTAGAGGTATCAGGGAAAGGGGCCTTGGTGGACCAAAGCATGCGTGGGGATCCTGACTATTTTTTCTCTCTCCACAACAGGCGTAAAACTATCAGAGAAACCCCTGTATTCTGTTTTTTTTTTAATGTTTATTTATTTTGAAAGAGAGAGAGAGAGAGATAGAGAGTGAGCAGGGGAGGGGCAGAGAGAGAGAGAGAGAGAGAGATGAGAGACGGAATCCCAAGCAGGCTCCATGCTTCAGTGCAGAGCACAACGCGGAGATCTGTCTCAGGAACCGCGAGATCATGACTTGAGCCAAGATCGTGTCCTGAGCCAAAATCAAGAGTCAGACGCTTAACCAACTGAGCCACCCAGGCGCCCCAAGAGAAACCCCTGTATTCCAGACAGAGGAACTGGGAAAACAGGTGTCTTGGAGTTGGAGACTGTGGGGCAAGTCCCAGATAGTAAAGTATGGAAGAAGGGGGTTCTCCAATTCGGGGTTTAAACTGAGCTTACACCCAAGATGCACATGCAGGGAACAAACACAAAGAAGCATCGAAAAGGCTTTGAAAACTGCAATGCGATGTAAACTGCTGGCCATGACCCAGAGTAAGCCTGAATGGTGCATATGTGGGTAGACCCAAATAGCACAGCAACGATTTGGAAAACTGAACTCATATGAGGACCATATGAGGACTTTAAGAGACAAAACAGATGAACATAAGGGAAGGGAAACAAAAATCATATAAAAACAGGGAGGGGGACAAAACAGAAGAGACTCATAAATATGGAGAACAAACTGAGGGTTCCTGGAGGGGGTGTGGGAGAAGGGATGGGCTAAATGGGTAAGGGGCACTAAGGAATCTACTCCTGAAATCACTGCCGCACTAGATGCTAACTAATTTGGATGTACATTTTAAAAAAGAAGAAAATAAAAAAAGAAGAAGAACACTGCTCACAGGAGGCAAGAAAGAACTTACAATCTGAACCTAAATGAATTGACCAACCAGTCATTCTCCAGAGAACCTTAACAGGATCTGAAGTAAAAATATGATATTCAGAACGTCTAGAATCAATTGTTGGTTAAGAGACAATGAACATGAGATAATGTTTACGAGATGCTAAGAGGTGCTAAACCTGAGATAATCCAGATATTGGAATTATCAGACAAAGACTTTAAAACACTGTTTTTAAACACTCTTGAAGTGGATGGGAAGATAGAAGTTTTCAGCCAAGACATACAAGCTATAAAACAGAAATAACTTAAAATTTAGTATAGAAGAGTATATTAATTAAAGGAAAAAATTTACTGGAGGGGCTTAATAGCAGAATAGAGATGACAGAATAAGGAGAAAGAAATGGGCTGAAATCTTGCCAAATTTGGTGAAAGATACAAATTTATAGATTCATGAAGCTCAGGAAACTCCAAACAGAATGAACATGAATCGTGGTCATATACATCACCATCAAAATACTTAAAATCGAAGAAAAGAAAAACTCTTAAAAACAAGAAAAACAATATATCACGTATGGGGAAAACAGTGATTTGAATGATTGTATACTTGTCATCACAAGCCACGGAAGACAGAATATAGTGGGATGGTATGTTTAAAGTGCTGAAAGAAACCCAGAATACTCTATGCATTTTGGAGTGATGAAACCATCACTATCTTGATCGTGGTGGTGGTTATACAACCATCTCTGTTTGTTAGAAGTTAAAGACAAGTACATCAAAAAAGTGAATTTTACTATATGTAGATTACAAATAAATTCAAAAAGGAAATGACCTATATATTTCAAATACGTCTGAGAAATTGTGAATACATGCAAAAAAGGGAATCGCTTTTTCTTCTCTAAAATAAGAGAGAATCCTATCCCTTATCAACCTTAGAGATGCACCCTTTGAAAGTAGTACATGATTTTTTTTCATTTTTAACGTAAATACCTTCTTAGCTGCCATTTGCACATTGAAAATAAAATCATTTTGATATATAAAAATGTGCTTTTAATAACTATCTCAGTGTTAGAAAAATAGCTTGCTCTATATTATTTTAAAATTTTAGACATAATTATGATTTAAAAATTTTTTTAACATTTATTTATTATTGAGAGACAGAGAGAGACAGAACATGAGCAGGGGAGGGGCCGAGAGACGGGGAGACACAGAATCCGAAGCAGGCTCCGGGCTCTGAGCTGTCAGCACAGAGCCTGGCGCGGGGCTCGAACTCACAAACTGCGAGATCATGACCTGAGCCGAAGTCAGATGCTTAACCGATGGAGCCACCCAGGTGTCCCAACATAATTATGATTTTTTAAAGAGTTTATATATTTTGCTCGAGAGAGAGAGCAAGCACGATTGGGGGAGGGGAAAAGAGAGAGGGAGAGAGAGAGAATCCCAAGCAGTCTCCGTGCTGTCTGCACAAGAGCCCAACTTGTGGCTTGATCTCATGAACCTTGAGATCATGACCTGAGCTGAGATCAAAAGTTACCTAACTGCCCCAGGTGCCCCTCATAATTATGATTTTAAAAACAGAGATTAAAGGGACGTATCTTGTACATCTAGTTATTATCTGTGGAAGCAGGTTTTCACAAGCTGGGATCCTAGACTTCTGACAGACGTGTGATGGGTGGTCCATTAAAACAAACAAAAAGATTTCTGTGGTAAAGTGTGGTTGAGAAATAGTGCCTTAGACAATGTAAACGATTTAAAACGTATTACTGTAAGAGAGTTTCCCAAACTTAGTGGATTATGTGGCATTAAGGTACACCTACTAACATCTCTCAGTACTACTAATCTGTAAGAAGCTTTGGGAAATGCCCAAATGTTTAGAAGTCCATGGATGCAGTATATACCCAATTTTCAAGCTCTGATGTGCAAGGGTAGGGACCAGACTAGGAAAGTTAACCGGGCAGAGGGGTTAATCATGTGGGTAAATGCAAGTAGCAACTGGGTAGGCAGATCCTGTACCTTGTCATCAGCAAAATATTTACAAACCCTCTCTTAGTTCCTTCTAGTTGGTAGAACAATTTCTGAAGTTGGCAACCCTGTTGCTTTTTCATTGTATCCCAACTCCAGATGTTTTTTTAAAATGTTTATTTATCTTTTTTTTGTGTGAGAGAGAGAGAGAGAGAGAGAAGAGAAAAGGGCAGAGAGAGAGGGAGACAGCCGAAATCAAGAGTCAGACACTTAACCGACTGATTCCCACCTCCCCCTGCCCCAGATGCCTCCCAGAGGGTATTTCTTAGCCCAGCTTCTCAAGAATCTGTGATCACATCCTTTCTGATTCATTTCTTCGGCCAGGTTTTATTTAGCATGTATTGCATATATTTTGCTGAAATAGGTCTTAAAAAGTAGGCAAAAAACGTAATAAACATGTTTCTTGTTCTTGAGCAAATTATCCCACGTGTGAGACAAAATATATCACTCATGCAGCCTTCTTTCTCACTATGGACAATATAACCATTAGAGCCGTGTCAGGATCATGGTTCTTCTCCCCGTTCCAATATATTCCATGCCAATTTTGTTCTCAGCTCTTTGGCTTAGGCTATCCTCTTGCTTTAGAATGACCCCTCGCTCCTTTCTGTATTTTCATAGTATCTTATAAATGGGGCTGGGGTATGGGCTGGGAAGAAAAACACCATTTTATGCAGAACGATAGATGGTTACAATCTATTAAGCTGTAGTGACATGACCTTAATATTTGAATGTTTTAATTTATTGACTAATTATATTTCCAGACAAAAATAACACATTTGCGATCTCAGCACAAAGGACCACTTTTTCGTAGGACTATCACAGAAATTAAAACTAAACTTTTGGACAAGATTTAAAAAGACTACCTTGTCACCTTTTTGTTCATGATGCTAGTTTTCCACTTGAAATCAGCTCACCTTGTGATATATGAAAGGACACACAAAGTATGAAATGAAGGAAAATGAAAAATTAATGTACATGCAAATGGAGTTCATGCCAGCCAATTTTAAGCAGTAAGTAAAATGAGCTGTGTTGTCTACTTTGGTAGAAGGATGTAGGATACGTTATTTTCATTACCAGCTGCTCTTGTAAACAACACAGTTTAGTTCAATTAGCATGACTCATTCAAACAGGTCATTAAATCAATATTCCAGGCTAACTGAACTGATGAATCAAAAATGTTTTTCATGCCTGAAAGTCACCACATTATGTAAATTCTGTCAGAGTACAACCTTGATCGACCTGAATCTAACTAACCTGAACCTTCAATTAACAGAATTTTTTGGAAACATTCACTTGTATTTTAAAAGAACAAGGTAAACGACAAGACAATTTCATATCAAGTATAGTGTCGATATAGCTGATAATCATAGGCTGCTCCAATGAGTAGGCCTATTCCGTGTATTTTGAGGACCATCGGGAAGAATTCTAGTCCCACAAATAGCGTCCTGTTGATAATGCCTGAACATCTACCTTGGTTATTCATCTTCGATTGAAAAAAATGGTGAAATACAGCTGTACTTGATAAGAGAATTTCATAACCTAATAAGTGAATTACACCTTTTCAGTAGAGTTTATTAGATATTTTCCAACATGAAAGTTCACTGAGAGGCCCATAACAGATCAGTTTCGGTGAGGTAAGGGTAGGTCAAAGACCAAGGACAGGACAGTGTCCAAGAAGGGCACACCTCATATGGCTACCACATGAGGGACCCTGGTTATCTAGCAGGGAAATATGGAACGTATTCTTGGGGACAGGCAATCAAGGGAAGGCAGGAAGAAACCAAATCAAACTTTACAGTTTTTCTAAGGTCAGCTTTACATTCTCTCTTTCCAAAGGGTCCTACTACAGTACTTTCAGTAATTTCTAAGTAAATTTTAAACTGACATTTTCTGGGGTTCCTGGGTGGCTCAGTCAGTTAAGTGTCTGACTTCCACTCAGGTCACGATCTCATGATTCGTGAGTTCGAGCCTCACATCAGGCTCGCTGCTGTCAGCGAAGAGCCTGCTTTGAATCCTCTGTCCCTCTCTCTCTGCCTTCCTCTCTCTCTCTCTCTCAAAGTAAATACATAAATAAATTGATATCTTCTTTTCCAGTGAGCTTTTGTGCATGGTAACTATAGGGAACTTCCCCCAAGAAAAAACACGAGCTCTTGGAGAGAACATAGCCAGAGAGCCAAGGTGCCTCTTGGCCTTTGATTCTGAAGGTTTCTTTAGACATCAGCCTCCCTTCAAAAAGAACAAAGTACCAAATAACATCAGTCATAGGAAAGTCAGAGAGGTCATTTATTCCAGCCAGCTCCAGTTAATTTAGAAATAATTTATCTATTTACGAAATATTATAGTGGCCTTTAATTTTCACTACAACAATCTGAGCTGTGCCAATACCATGTAGAGACTCCCTTGGGCATGGCGTGGGGTGTATAAGTCAGTAAAACTTTGTCAGACTGGAGATGCTAAGTATACTTTTAACACACTAGTACCTTAGATTCAAGGTAAAAGTTGTCATAGAATCCAAGTATTCTTTTTCTTTTTTTAATGAGGTACGATCTCAAGTGGAAAAAGTAAAAGAAGATGTATTTATAGAACAAACTGTAAGTATAATCAGAAAAAACATTCAGGGGGAAGATGAGTTATACAGGACCCGCTTTGAATAACTCAATTAATTAATTAATTAATCAAAGAGCTATTGAGCATCCATGATGTACCAGCAACTATGCTAAATTGGTGATTTGTCTATATCTTTTCCTGTGCCTCTTCTTTGTTAGATATTCCCAGAGTGAAAGGCCTTTGGTTCTAAAGTATTTAAGGTTTAGTCTGAGAGCAATGGGTTTTAGGCACGGGAATGGCATCATGAGATTCACACATTAGAAGAGATTTTTCTTTCTTTCTTTTTAAAAAATTTTTATTGTGTTTTTTTAAATATGAAATTTATTGTCAAATTGGTTTCCATACAACACCCAGAGCTCATCCCAAAAGATGCCCTCTTCAATACCCATCACCCACCCTCCCCTCCCTCCCACCCCCCATCAACCCTCAGTTTATTCTCAGTTTTTAAGAGTCTCTTATGGTTTGCCTCCCTCCCTCTCTAACTTTTCTTTCCCTTCCCCTCCCTCATGGTCTTCCGTTAAGTTTCTCAGGATCCACTTAAGAGTGAAAACATATGGTATCTGTCTTTCTCTGCCTGACTTATTTCACTTAGCATAACACGCTCCAGTTCCATCCACGTTGCTACGGAAGGCCAGATTTCATTCTTTCTCATTGCCAGGTAGTATTCCATTGTGTATACAAACCACAATTTCTTTATCCATTCATCAGTTGATGGGACATTTAGGCTCTTTCCACAATTTGGCTATTGTTGAGAGTGCTGCTAGAAACATTGGGGTACAAGTGCCCCTATGCATCAGCACTCCTGTATCCCTTGGGTAAATTCCTAGCAGTGCTATTGCTGGTCATAGGGTAGGTCTACTTTTAATTTTTTGAGGAACCTCCACACTGTTTTCCAGAGCGGCTGCACCAGTTTGCATTCCCACCAACAGTGCAAGAGGGTTCCCGTTTCTCCACATCCTCTCCAGCATCCATAGTCTCCTTATTTGTTCATTTTGGCCACTCTGACCGGCGTGAGGTGATATCTGAGTGTGGTTTTGATTTGTATTTCCCTGATGAGGAGCGACGTTGAACATCTTTTCATGTGCCTGTTGGCCATCTGGATGTCTTCTTTAGAGAAATAAATGTCTATTCATGTTTTCTGCCCATTTCTTCACTGGATTATTTGTTTTTTGGGTGTGGAGTTTGGTGAGTTCTTTATAGATTTTGGATACTAGCCCTTTGTCCGATATGTCATTTGCAAATATCTTTTCCCATTCCGTCGGTTGCCTTTTAGTTTTGTTGATTGTTTCCTTTGCTGCGCAGAAGTTTTTTATCTTCATGAGGTCCCAGTAGTTCATTTTTGCTTTTAATTCCCTTGTCTTTGGAGATGTGTCAACTAAGAAATTGCTGCGGCTGAGGTCAGAGAGGTTTTTTTCCTGCTTTCTCCTCTAGGATTTTGATGGTTTCCTCTCTCACATTCAGGTCCTTTATCCATTTTGAGTTTGTTTTTTGTGAATGGTGTAAGAAAGTGATCTAGTTTCATCCTTCTGCGTGTTGCTGTCCAGTTCTCCCAGCATCAGTTGTTAAAGAGAACAAGAGAGAGAGAGCACATGCACGTGAGCAGGGGAGGGGCAAGGAGGGGGGGAAAGAGGATCCGAGGAGGGGTCCACAGTGTCAGCAGAGAGGCTGACATGGGGCTCGACAGCATAAACCATGAGATCATGGCCTGAGCCTATGTCGGACGTTCAACCGACTGAGCCACCCAGGCGCCCCTAGAACAGATTTTTCTTATGTAGTAGAATAAATACTTTCAGATGGCAGAAATGATAACATGCAGTGAATGGTCGGAGGGAGGACAGAGTGAAAGAGAGGACAATCGGGGATGATGTCCAAGTTTCTGGCTTGGAGAATGAGGTTCATGTTGATAATATTGGCCCTCAGGCTGACCACTCAAGTGTCCATGGTGTGCCAGGCATTCTGTTAGGCACCACTGTGTTCTAGGAAGATTCTGTGTTTCAGTGGAAAATTAGGCCTTGTTCATAGCAGACCTTCAGGGTTACCTAATCCTGCTTGAGTGGTAGCTATTTTGCAACTCTGTAGATTGGGGATAAGTGATCTTAATGCAAAATAATTCTTGTTTGTAGACAATAATGCTTGTCTAGAAACAAGCAAATCTATTTCTATGTCAGCTGGAGGGACATCTCTCCCTCTGTGGAAAAAGTAGTGTTGCCTCCCATCCATCCGTTCATTTCAGCATTCCTGATCTCTAGAGGCGTCTGTTCTTTGAGTTCTGCTTTTAACTGGTGGTGACACTTGACACATATTTATTTCTGTTTGGGGGTGAGTGTCACGATTTTGCCACCTTTCAGAACATTTTAACCATAGCGAACTTGACAAGCGTACCTTTGTCCTCAGGGAGCTTCAATCCTAGGGGGGCAAACAGATAAGAAGCCAAAGAAATAAGGACTTAAGTACAGCGTGTATTGACAAATGCTAGGGAGGAACGTGTAGCAGGGAAATGGTACAGGGTGTGGGGTGAGTGTGATGACATAGGATTGCAATTAAATAAGAGGACCCAAGAAAGGCCTTCCGGAGAAAGTCCTTTTAAGGCTAACTTAAAAACAAATCCTTGACTTTGGGCTATATCAGGGGCACACAAAGTTATGTGCCTGTATATACCACAGTTTTAATCCTGTAAGTTTTCCTGGTCACATGATACGTCTCTTCAAGGAGAGGAGGGAGGGTTTATTGCCCCACCCATCTTTTTGTTTTCCTCTTCCCTTTATCTTGCAGGGAAACCTACTCCATCCTCTTCCTCTCTTTCCAGACAGTATCTTATCTTCATCTAATGGAAACTGGTGGTTAACACTCAATGAACCTCTTGGTAGGAAAGGGCACAGTCAGTTCTGAGACAGCTTTCTGAAACCGAGCTTGAAGCGAGGAAAATCGCAGTTTATGCCAGAACAGTTTTAAAAAGGTTGGGCTCTTGGGGCACCTGGGTGGCTCAGTGGGTTGAGCGTCTGACTTTGGCTCAGGTCCTGATCTCACGGTTCGCGCGATCGAGCCCTGCGTTGGGCTCACTGCTGTTAGCACAGAGCCTGCTTCAGATCCTCTGTCCCCCTCTGCCCCTCCCAGTTTTGTGCTCTCACAAAAATAAATTGACACAAAACGTAAAAAACAAAAAAGTTTGGGATCTCTCCCAGAACACACCAATCGATGGGAAAATATTTGTTGAATTTCTTCTATGTGGACGACATTATACTTGGCAGAGAAGAGTACTTTGGAAATAAATATTTAACCTAAATTTGACAGACATTCAAATAATTGAAAATGGACCATTGGAATGATTCTACCACCATTTCCATATTTAGGAGGATGTATGCAGATGTTTCTTCTATGCCTGTATTTGGAGGGATAAAGAAAAACATAATAGATAATTCTTTCCAAGTGTCCCTTTCCTCAACACCCTCCAGCCCTTTTTGGCCACGGTTGAGAACCATTGCTGTTAAGTTGTGCTTTTAAGAATCTTTTTGGCAAATTCAGTTACGAAATCATGGTTTCAGAGCTTCAACCTAAAGAAATTGTTTTGTGTAATTGCTAAACTTACCGTCTGGATATCAGACACAGAATTAATTAAAAAGCCATCAATTCTATTTCCAATGTGTTCACAGGAAAATGATGGAAGGCAGCTTTCAGGAGGTATTTATCACACAGTGATTCACCCATGTGTTCCCTGGAACCTGCACCCTCACTGCCGGAATAATCTAGCACACACAGGCATTGATGGAAGTACTTGCTGTGGTTATGGGCTTGTTTTCACACTGTACTTGTGACCCCTGAACTGCTTCATTTACCCTCCACCATTTAGTTACTGTCACCATATGCTCTGAGGATCCTGCTTTTGGGTCTTTCCCTCTGCCCTCGTACCTCTGCTAGATAGCATCAGACCACTGGAGTCAGCTGGTGTTTCAAATAATCAAATCCAGGAAGGCGGTCATATTTGGTTATGTTGTTTGATTTTTCATAGGTGTTAATTTTGTCTCCCCAGCTAAATTCTAAGCTTCTGCAAGTTAGGGAGGACCGGGCTTTTGAGCATCGCTCCATTAATATTTACGAACAGATGCCCCTTCCCTTATGCCCATTAGTCCTTTATCTCCTAGAGTCAAAACGTTCTCGCGGCTGTTGGAGGGGTTGTAAAAATACCATAGTGGAATTTATGGGTTCACAAATGGAAGAAGGGGAAGAAGCAAATGGCTTTAGGAGGAAAGACGGGTCTAAGTTTTCGAAAGAACCATCGCAATGCAAATGTGCAATCTGGTAGGGGTAATGCTTTTTTTTTTTTTAAGTTTTTAATTTACTAAAAAAATGCTTGACATTTATTTATTTTTGAGAGACAGAGGGAGACAGAATGTGAGCGGGGCAGGGGCAGAGAGAGAAGGAGACACAGAATGCAAAGTAGGCTCAGGCTTTGGGCGGTCGGCTCAGATCCTGACCGGATCTGATCCATGAGATCATGACCGGAGCTGAAATCAAGAGTTGGGTGCTTAACTGACCGAGCCACCCAGGTGCCGCTACTTTTTACGGTTGAGCATCCGACTTCGGCTCAGGTCACGATCTCGCGGTCCGTGAGTTCGAGCCCCGCATCGGGATCTCTGCTGACAGCTCAGAGCCTGGAGCCTGTTTCAGATTCTGTGTCTCCCTCTCTCTCTGCCCCTCCCCCGTTCATGCTGTGTCTCTCTCCGTCTCAAAAATAAATAAACGTTTAAAAAAAAATTTTTTTAAAGTGATCTCTATACCCAGCGTGGGGCTCGAACTCACGACCCCGAGATCCAGAGTTGCATGTTCTTCCAACCGAGCCAGCCAGGCAGCCTATGGTGTATAGGGGTAATGCTTTACATCATGACTAGCCATCAACACCTTTGCTATATAAATTGACCAAGTGAGTTTAATTAGAGCTCCTAACTGAGGACAAGTCACAAGAAGAGCAAGTTTTAGCTTGGGCAGGGAGGATGCCACGGAACATAAAATACTGGAAGGGGGTAGCAGAGAGGAGACAGCCCCATGCGATGAGGCTTGGGCATGCACTCAAGGATTGTCATTAGTTCCGGGACTAGCTAGGGTGGAGGAGTAGAATCAGGCGAGGAGAGGTGAATGCAGAGGGAGAAAAAGAGAAAACAGACAACCTCCTTCACAATTTTGTCAAAGGCTAGCCCTTTGGACATCCAAAGGTTATTTTTTCAGCAAACATCTTATCTCTGTCTTTGTTAGTTTGTTTTAGGCTATACTGGAAATTCCCTTATCTGCTTGTTCCTTATCTGTTCTTGATTCCTTTGCTTGTTCATTGACAGAAGGGCCGAGGGCAGCTTGTGAGATGCGTGGCTTCCTGGAAACTTTTCTTCTCTGCAGTCACCGAAGCCATTTGCTTTACCCCGTACGCTGCTTGGCTGGGCCCTGGGGATTTACATAAAGAGATATTTGAAGCAAAAACTGAGGCGCTCGCATGTTTTGGTGTTGTGTGCAGACCGAGTTGATGAGGGGGGTTAACTTCTTTTCCTGCCAAGGTCATCAGGAAGAAAGCTGTCCCCTGAGACATGCTAACATTAACCTGAGAACTACAGATTGCAGATGCAGAGGGACCTTTGAGCTATAAGGCTTTCACAGTCAAACTGCACTCAATCAGAAAAATTTAAAGAGCAAGGCCACTTGAAGGGAAAAAGCTCAAATTATACATTCTTACAGAAGGAAATGCATCTTTGTGCCTTTGGGACTAGCACAAACCCTCATATACCTTGTCTGATTGTAACAAGCCAGTGTTCTGTAGGTGGCACAGTATCAGAACGGCCATGCCCAGGCTTTGGTGCTGTGTAGCCTTGATCAAAGACACATAACTGCTATTGCCTCGGTTTTTTAATCTCTCGAATAGATACCAGTGTCTGTCTCCCAGGGCTTGAAGAATTAGAAACAACATAGGAAAAATACTAGCGCAGTGGTTTGGCAAACTGGGTGCCCAGTTCATGGCAGGCAATATTGATACATTATGAGTGATGTGGAAATAACCCAGGTTCTTTTCTCTGCCGGGGAGGCAGGCTAGTGGATTTAGGACTGAGGAAGAGGGTCCCCCAGCTCCACACCGGTCAGACAGTTTTCAGAGAGGTAAGACATACTGCATCATGCCAGAGAAACAGTAAAACAAAAATGTTTCAGATAAGTGAGAGGAACACACAGAATGAACAAAGTTATACTACATAATGAGAGACCCTAAATACTCCTATTTATGGGAAATTCAACTTTGGGGCAATTACTTATAATTAGTAATATCCATTTCTGTGTAGACCGTAAATATGCTAAAGAACTTGTAAATTGCTGTTCTCTTAAATTGATTAATTCTGTCCCTTGTTTACATTGGTAAAACATTTTGGTAGACACTTAAATATCAACATTGGCCTAGCCCGGGGTTGAATTAGCACAAATTCTGAACTAATCTGGTTGTGATACATACCGCCAGGTAAAATTCTGTTTGTTCTTCCTTTATTCAAAATTTCCTGCTTGGTGGCATATTGTTCATTAAATTGAGATAATTTCTATTTAGTCTTTCATTATCAGCAAGTGGCCTGTGGGTACTTTTTGTGGTTGTTGTTGCTACTCAGATACATTGTATTTCAAAAACATACACTGAGGAATCGCTGATAAATCCTTAGGAAAACATATTCCCATGTAACTTCGAATCGCATTGAGCCATATCTGAAAGATTTTTCAAGGTCAGCTTTGGCATATGCTAACATTGTGCCATTTGCCCGGGAATTATTTTAGTCTTTGATTAATGGGCATATGTTTAGTATGTAATATAATTTTGTGAATGCTAAATCGAATTGTAACTTAATCAGGCTGATTTAGTCGTTTGGGAGAAAGCTTTAAAATGTTTTTCCTTATTTGTTGCTAATTTTTTTTTTTAATTCGGTCCAGTATCGTTAACATACAGTGTTATATTAGTTTCAGGCGTACAATATAGTGATGCAACAATCCTGTACATTACTCAGTGCTCCCCATGGTAAGCGTACTCTTAATCCCCATCACCTATTTCCCCCATCCCCCACCTGTCCTCCCCTCTGGTAACCACCAGTTTGTTTTCTATAGTGAAGAGTCTGTTTGTTTGCCTCTATTTTCCTTTGTTTGTTTGTTTTGTTTCTTAAGTTCCATATATGAGTGAAATCATATGGTATTTGTTGTTCTCTGACTTATCTCTAGCTCCATCCATGTCATTGCAAATGGCAAGATATCATTCTTTTTTATGGCTCAATAATACTCCATTACTCCATTGTGTGTGTGTGTGTGTGTGTGTGTGTGTGTGTGTGCGTACTACTTCTTCTCTATCCATTCGTCTGTTGATGGACACTTGGGCTGCTTTCATAGTTTGGCTATTGTAAATAATGCTGCAATAAACATAAGGGTGCGTGTATCCCTTTGAATTAGTGGTTTTGTATTTTGGGGGTAAATACCCAGTAGTGTGATTACTGGATCATGGGGTAGTTCTATTTTTAACTGTTTGAGGAACCTCCATACTGTTTTCCAGAGTGGCTGCACCAGTTTGCACTCCCACCAACAGTGCGGGAGGGTTCCCCTCTCTCCACATCCTCTCCAACACCTGCTGTTCCTTGTGTTGTTGATTTTAGACATTCTGACAGGTGTGAGGCAGTATCCCGTTGTAGTTTGATTTGTATTTCCTTGATGATGAGTGACATTGAGCATCTTTTCATATGTCTGTTGGCCATCTGGATGTGTTTGGGAAAATGTCGATTCAGATCCTCTGCACATGTGGGTACAAATATCTCCTTGAGTCCCTGCTTTCATATTTCTTGGGTGTGTTCCTACGAATGGAACTGCCAGATCACATGGTAATTCTATGTTTAACTTTGTGAGAACAACCAAACTATTTTCTGCCGTGATTGCACTCCTTTACATTCCTACCAGCGATGCACGAGAGTTCCAATTTGTCTACATCATTGCCGAGGCTTATTTCCCACATATTTTTTTATTATAGCCATCCTAATGCATGTGAAGTGGGACCTCATTGTAGTTTTAATTTGCATTTTCCTAATGACTGATGATATTGAGCATCTTTTCATTTGATTATTGGCCACTTGTGTACTCTGTTCAGAGAAGTATCTATTCAAGTCTTTTGCCTATAATCATGTTCCCTAAGCAAAGAGGAAGAGAGGGAGAGCAGACAGGAGAATCAGAAAGCTGCAGGATGATGGAGAGACCACAAGAAAGACTGTTCCTTTCATTAGCTGGGATAACTAGGCAGGGAGGCTCTATCATGCTTGACGAGGTCAAGGGGAGGATGCAAAACAACCTGATACTGAAGATGAAAAAAAAAATCAGGAAGAGCAGTTAAGTGCAAGTGATAATGGATATGAAGATTAGCATTCTAATCAAACACTTACATGGTTGAAGGTTGTGTGGTAACTTTTGAGAAATGGTAAATAAAGTTGCATTCTGGAATTCAGTTGTTTGACATTCGCCCTAAAGTATTATTTTAGGATCTAGTTGTTATTTTTTTTAATTCTTTTTAATGTTTATTTTTGAGAGAGAGACAGAGACAGAGCATGAACAGGGGCAGGGGGCAGAGAGAGAGGGAGACACAGAATCCGAAGCAGGCTCCAGGCTCCAAGCTTCAGCACAGAGCCTGACGCGGGGCTCGAACTCACGGACCGCGAGATCATGACCTGAGCTGAAGTCCGACGCTTTACTGACTGAGCCACCCAGGCGCCCCAGGATCTAGCTGTTATTTAAGTTTACAATATGCTTTTGATATGAACAAGGTGCAAAAGTATGTCTTTTATCTCAAACAAGTCTCAGTTTATATCTTACAGCTCAAGTCTTGGGGGCTGTGGCATACAGCTGCCATCTGGTGTTGGTATGTTCTCATAGCAGGGTTATGTGTTCAGTACATTAAAAAAAAACTACTTGGGGACAGATTTTGCAAAACTAAAGTGATGAAGTGATGGTAAATTCCTCAGAAATCTAAATTAATAAGGTGTCATTGTTTGACAAGAAAAAGAGTTTAGGAAACAACCTTTGAGCATACTTTCTTAAAGAATTCAGAGGGATGCAGAAATTATTCCTATTTATTATTAGCAGCAGGGTTTTTTTTTTTTTTACGTGGATGTGGACAGTCTATGAATTGTGAATGAACTCATTGTCTTGCTGATTTGATTTACACTTGAATATGCTGTAAAGGTACACAGCTGAGAAAGTGATCAAATAAAAAAGAAGTGCATTTGGGAGGAGCTGTGCTGTGAGCTCTAAATCGCTCATTTTATAGGTTCACAGTCCCTTCAAAAAAAAAAAAAATCCAGCATTGTTTTTCTGCTGGGTGTAGTTCAATCTTTTTCTGCATCACGTGACAGTGCTTAATGCTCCCGGAAGTCATTTTACCCAAAGATATCAGTTTGATTAATCAAGCCCCATGATGCTTTCAGGGTTAATAGACCTTCTGTTGAAAGTGGGCATCCTGGGAGCACAATTGTGGGGGGTCCCCTGCAGACACCTATCATCAGGACGGTTGGCAGGGACAGAACACCCTATTCCCTGCTGTCTTCTCTTAGGAGTCTAGATGTGGAAAGCTTGTCTTTTTTTTTTTTTTTTTTTTTTTTTTTTTTTTAGCTTCCTTTTAATTAGCTGATCGGGGGAACAGCGATGAAGCAGCCCGAGGGAAACCTCGAAGCTACCCAACTGAACATCACAAGACCAGCTCTATCATCTAAGAAAAGCTGGAGTATTGCTCAGTGTTAAAGGGAGAAATAACCCTGGGGATGACTGGAGTTAGGAAGGAGTGAGCATCTTGAACGCATTCCTTACTGCTGTGGTCTGAGACAGTTTGCTTAGGAAATTATGACTTTATAAAGAATGCTGCTTCCCCCAGGAAAACAGTCTATTTTGTTGACTAACAGTGGAAGTTGTAAATGACTTTTAGATTTTCTTGTAGTTCCCTTTGTGAGCAATTAGCTGCCTTACTTTTTCGGTTCACAGCTGGGAGTTCCAGGCAAGGGAGGAAGCTGAGAGTGGCGAGAGAAAAAGAAATTCAGTCATCGGCAGGAAACCGCACTGGGCATCTTCCTGAACCTTCACTCCATCTCGAGCAATCAGGTCTTATTAAACCTCAATAGATACTTTGCTCTTTTATCCAGTTCTACATCTGACATCTTTAGTGTAAGCACCAAGCAACGTGAAAAATAGGCAACAGTCTTTAAAACACGAGACTGATGTCTACTTTTGTCCTCACCTTTCTTTCCATCTCTTTTCCTCTGTGTTTCTACCCACCCGAGGTGAATACTTTGAAGATGGTGCTCCCTGATAATTAGGAGTCAGGAGTCAAACGGACAGCTTGCTATTTGTAACTTAGCACCTCTTCACCAGATGTCTGGATGCCCTTTATTTTCTGTTTCTACAGCCACCACGTAAGTGTACATCTTGTTGCGAAAATTGCAACAACGAAGGGGTTTTTCTACCTTCTATTTCTGTCCCATCAAAATCAATTTCCTCAAACCTTATTTTCTCTCACCCAAGTGCTTAGAGTGCTTTCAATTCATGTAATAGAGCAAATCCAAATTTATCGGTATGACCTTCAAAGCTTTTCTCCGTATCGTTCACACTCGCAGTTTCCATTGCGTGTTCTCTTAGGTCCCAGTGTGAGCTCTGCGGCAAACAAGCTCAACATGTTACATTGGCTTCTAGTATTGAATTTTCATAATGAGCTTGTAATGCAGGTACTTTTCTTCTTACTCCTACTTTACGGATGAGGAAACTGAGGTTTAAAAAAATTGAGTACTTGGGCCATGGGTAATGCAATTAGTTTGTGACAAAACTGGGATTACAATCAGTGCTGATTCCAGAATCAGTGCTGAATTCCCAGTAGGCCGACTTTCATGCCTTCAACCAGTTTTTGAAACAGGCACACATATATTTTTTTAAAATTTGGTTTGATGTTAAGAGGGGGACATTTTGGAAAACAACTGGAACTTCCTTAATCTTTATTATCTTACTTTGTTTTCACTTTCCTCATTTTTTTTTTCAACGTTTTTTATTTATTTTTGGGACAGAGAGAGACAGAGCATGAACGGGGGAGGGGCAGAGAGAGAGAGAGACACAGAATCGGAAACAGGCTCCAGGCTCCGAGCCATCAGCCCAGAGCCTGACGCGGGGCTCGAACTCACGGACCGCGAGATCGTGACCTGAGCTGAAGTCGGACGCTTAACCGACTGCGCCACCCAGGCGCCCCTCCTCATTTTTTTAAAGTTTAAAAAAATGTTTACTTTTGAGAGACAGAGAGAGAGAGCATAAGTGGGGGAGTGGCAGAGAGAGAGAGAGGGAGACACAGAATATGAAGCAGACTCTGGGCTCCCAGGTGTCAGCCCAGATCCCTATACGGGGCTCGAACCCACAAACCGTGAGATTATGACCCGATCCAAAGTCGGACGCTTAACCAACTGAGCCACCCAAGCATCGCTCACTTTCCTCATCTGATGCTATTGGGACTTAGTTGGCTTCTTAGAAAAAAATTGGTGAGAAAAATGACACATTATCTTTTTAAAACGTTGTGTTATGGACAATTTGGAATATATATAAAAGGTAGATAGAATAGTATAACGAATCCCTATATACCTAATAATAATATTAATAATAATAATACAGCCCCAATAATAATTGATTCATCATGCTTCATCCATACCTCCATCCACTATCCCCTCCCAGAGTATACTTAAGCAAGTCTCAGTCATCATATCTGCAAATATTTCTGTATGTATCTCTAAAAGAATAAGACTCTTTTTTTACCATGACAATTACTTCACCTATAATATTAATAATAATTATCCTAATAACATAAAAAAGTCAGCCATTGTCCAGATTTCCAATTGTTTCATCTTAAATACTTTACAGATCCTATATGAATTAGGCTCCAAATAAGGTCTACACATTGTGATTGGTTGCTCTATCTTATAAGCTTGTCTTACTGTATTATCCCTCCATCTCTATCTTTGCAATATGTTGAAGAAACCAGGTCGTTTGTCTTGTAGAGTTCCCACAGTGTGGATTTTGCTGATTGCATTCCCATGGGGTAGTTTAACAAGTTTCTTTGTCCTCTGTATTTCCTATAACATGGTAATGGGGGGCAGGGGGCCTGGGTGGCTAGGCTGGTTAAGCATCCAACCTCCGCTCAGGTCATGATCTTGCCGTTCATGGGTTCAAGCCCTGCATCTGTGCTGTCAGCACAGACCCTGCTTCGGATCCCCTGTCTTCCTCTCCCTGTCCCTCTCCACCTCTCTCTCTCAAAAGTAAATAAACATTAAAAAAATAAATATGGTAATTGGATCTAGAGACTTGACTGGATCTAGATTTGATTTTTTTCAGGACTTTATATGTGGTATTATCTTCTTCCATTAGGAAGCATACAATGTCTGATCGTCTCTCTAAATATATCTATATCTACATATATTTTTACATTTACTTTGAGAGAGAATGAGCAAGAGCATGGGAGGGGCAGAGAGAGAGAGAGAGAGAGAGAGCGAGCATCCCAAGCAGGCTCCATGCTCAGCACAGAGTCCAACTCAGGGCTCAAACTCACAAACTGTGAGATCATGACCTGAACCGAAGTCAGACACTTAACCAAATGAGCCACCCAGGTGCCTCTCTTTATTGATTCTTAATAAGGCATTTTATTTAATTTGCATAGAAGATTTTTTCCATCCATATTTTATCTGTTGACAAATTAAACTAAGTCATGTAATTACTTCATAAGTATACTGGAATACACAGGTTTGAGAACAAATACAACTAGCTTTTTGTAAGCAATTAAACTGGGGGGGGTGAAAAAATGTGTGGTTACCCATGAGTTTCAGTATGCACTGGGTATCAATTGATATGTTTTGCAATGGGAATACAGAGTTAATGAGGCAAGTTAGTTAAATAGTAGTCTATTAAAAGAGTTTCTAGCACACTGCTGTCGAATAGAACTTTCTGTGATGAAGATGTTCTATATCTGTGTTGTCCAATATGGTAGCCACTAGCCACATGTGGTTATTAAGCATTTGAAATGTGGCCACTATGATTGAGGTGAAACTACAGACCTGAATGCTTAATTTAACTAATTTAAATAATTAACTTAAATTTAATAACCTTGGACAATTTAGTTCTAAGATACAAAATCTGCACTGGAGACGAACTGACTCTAAAGTCTGACTCTAGAGCCTGCACTCTTAACCACAACACTATAGAGCTTCTTGGCATGGTGTTTCTCAGGATTTTTTTTTAATACACCAAATACACATTCACATTTTTTTTAGGCAAATAACAAAGACCCAGTTTACCAGCTTTACTTTTTTCAGCCTGAGTTTAACATTATATATTTAAACAATTGTCAAAGCTAAGTTGCCAGCATTCATACATGATTTTAAAACATCCTCAATTTATATTACTTAATAATTTATAATAATTATAAATTTTATAATTATTTTTATTAAATATATTTATATTAAAACTATAATTACTTTATTATTATTAAATTTATTTATTTGTATTATTTATTTGCAATTAATTTATTTGTATTGATATCTTAAAGTATTACCATTAATGCATTAGTATGTTTCACTACGAAATACTGAAAAAAATGAAATTGTTTTTGTAGCAGATTCATCCTGGCAATGCTAACCACATAGCAAATTGAGACTACTTGCCTCACATTGCAAACACAGTGAGAAAATAGGTCCATGTTGGTATTAATGCATGAAAGAATCATGGCCATCTTGGATTACATTTAACACAAAAAAAGAAAAAGGCAAAGATTTACAACAGTTTTAAAGCAAAAAAAAAAAAAAATAGTCCTATGAGGTCCAAACGACATACTCAAAATGTCTGACAAATAGGGGCTCCTAGGAGTTGTGGTTATAAATAGTTAAGATTAGATACAGTTACACTAAGAGTGAAGTTCATTTGAAATCTTAAAAAAAATTTCTTGCTAATCCTCACATGGTACCTATTACAGTTAACATTTGTGTTCATTGGTTGCATTGAATTACTTGTTATTCAAGCGTAGCAGCTGCTCCTTACCATATATTGTTAAGGACTTTAACTGGCTGTCTTCAACTTCTACTCTTTCTTGACCGTTCATAACAATTCTCTTGGTAGTAATTTTTCTGCCGCTAGCAAATTTAGTAAAAGTTGATATAGATTTGAAGCCGCTTATCCCACTGTCTTTGCAGTCTAGAATTGCAGAGTAGCTCAACATAGTTTTTTTTGTTTGTTTTGTTTTGTTTTGTTTTTTTTTTTAGTTCATCATGTTTTAGCAGGCTGTTGGAAGGAGTCCTCTTTTATAGTTTTAAGGTCATCTATGTGGGGCCCAAGACTCGGGAGCTGGCAGCCGGCTGCAGCCCGGGTCTCCCCTCTGTTTCCTTTTGCACTGCTCTGCTGATGTTTCTCAGAATGTACTCTTATATGCAGCATTACTTTGTGCATGCTATTCCTTTAAGCGGAAAATTGCACCCTCAGAATCTCCGAACCTCTTAGCCTGGTCTGGTGACCAGTCACCGCGATGGTCTCGAGTAAACCACGCCTCCTTGGTTTTTACACTTATGTGTTCCCTCCCACATGGACTCATGTGTAAGCAATAAATTGTATTGGCCGCAATACTGCCTGACTTCTTAGGCTGTTATAAGAAGCCTTGCAGCCCCTACCTTGATCTCTCCGGGCAGTAGTTCCTGGAGCCGTGAGCCACCTTATAAAAGTCCACTTACCCTGCTGGAGGGATTTTATGGAGAACCCCCGAGACTTCACGGAGAGAAGGAAGGTTCTAGCAGAGACTAGTCTTTAAAGCCATCTCCTTTAAGGTACCAGGCATGTGAGTGCAACTGTCTTGCAGCCTACCAACCAACCCAGCTGCTAAGTAAGTACCCAAATCATGAGATACAATATGGTCTTTGTTGTGTTAAGCTTTAGAGATGGTTTGTTACCTTGCAACAGATAGTGGAACACCTGGCTAATTTGTACTCTTCCTTCCAGGGGTAGTTTAGGCATTGCCTCTAAGAAACATCGGATTTCCCTTTTTAATTCCCTTTTCCAGTGTAAGTTAGGTGCAGATCATCTTGGCCCCCATGCCATATTACACTTCATTCTGCATTTCTGGGTTTGTGCTATTTGTCTTCTAGACTACGGTCTCCTCAAAGGTATGTGTTAGTCTCTTTTCTGAGAGGAGCTTATCTCGGTAGTAGGCACACAGTGGCTATTCAAAATAAATTGACTAATTCACAGAATTGCAGGATTGGGGGGAACTGTAGATGCTATTTAACACAACCCGTTTTTTTTTTTTTTTTAATTTTTAAAAATGTCTTATTTGTTTTGGAGAGAGGGAGACACAGAGTGCGAGTGGGGGAGGGGCAGGGAGCGACAGAGACAGAATCCGAAGCGGGCTCCAGGCTGTGAGCTGTCAGCACAGAGCCCGACGTGGGGCTCGAACTCGTGAACTGAGAGATCATGACCTGGGCCGAAGTCGCACGCTCAACGACTGAGCCACCCAGGTGCCCCCCGCCCCCCACAATCCAGGTTGATCTACAAAGTATTTGTTCATCCAGCCTGTGTGGAAAGCCCCCTCCCTTGATGAGAATTTACTACATCCTGAAGCAGCTTCACCCATCTTGAAACAGATCAGATTGATAGCACTTGCTTGTCAGTTTCACTCTTGCTTTTTGATCACGTTTTCATTTCAGCTCCCCTCAGGAGCCATGTTCGTGTGTGCTCACCTGTGCACTGTAAACTTTTTTTTGCTAGCCTTTTTAATATTTGTGTCCTGTATACCTATAACTGTTTAATACACTTGAAAATTGTTGTCTTAGATGGATTTTATTGTCGCCCACTGGATGTGTTGCATCCAGAGGTAATTTAATTTAGGCTCTTAGCTGACAGACGAGTAAAATGTACTGGTTAAGAGTTTGGGCTCTGGAGTCAGAAGTCTCGGGCTCACCTTCTGACACTATCACATGTTAGCGGTTATGTGAAAACAGACAACTCATTTGATCTAAGTTACTGTTTTCTTATCTGAAAAATAACTTCCTTGTACGTGTGTTGTGAACATTAAGTGATGTGAGGGCACCTGGGTGGCTCAGTCGGTTAAGCGTGCAACTCTTGATTTTGGCTCAGGTCGGGATCTCACGGTTCGTGAGATGGAACCCCATGTGGGACTCCACACTCTCAGCATCCCCCCATCCTGATAGAGCGCAAGGCAGGCTGTCAGCATGGAGCCCGTTTGGGGTTCTTGAAAGGGCGGGCCTACGCCGGCCGACTCCATCTTGTTCTGTGTTCTCCACCTTGAGTGACTATGTCCCCGACATGACCCCTTTTCCGGGAAAATCGCAGAAACCTCAGGCCACGCCTCCTCCCCTTGAGTAACCTCCTGGTCACCCGTTCAAACTTCCTGATCAAAACACGCCCAGCGACCTGCATAACAGGACTCCGACCCTTCCCCAGCCAATCAGCTGAGGCCACAGCCATTACCAACTGCCCCTAGACCCGTATAAAACCTTTGTGCTTTTGAAACTCACGCTCTCTCCCTGGTATCTCACTGCTGTGTCGGTGCAGGTAGGGGACTGAGCTCGAGCTAGCTCGAATAAAGGTTCTTTTGCTTTTGCATGGGACTCGGCTCCCTAGTGGTCTTTGGGGATCACGAATTCTGGGCATAACAGTTCTCTCTCTCCCCTCTCTCTCCCCCTCCCCTACTCATGCATGTGCTCACATGCTGTTTCTCGAAATGAGTAAATATAAACAAAGGGGGTGACTGGGTGGTTCAGTAGGTTAAGCATTTGACCTTGGCTCAGGTCATGATCTCATGGTTTGTGAGTTCGAGCTTCACTTCGGGGCTCTCCTCTGTCTCCTCCTTTCTCTGTCCCTCCATCACTTGCACATGGGCTCTCTCTCTCTCTCTCTCTCTCTCAAAAATAAATAAATATTAACAAAAGAAAAAAAAATTAAGTGACATTGTGCAGATAAGTAGTGCTTAACCAGAACCTTAAATATCAAATGCTTAGTAACTATTAACGACTCGTAACTATTCTAACAATGCTGTGCTTGACCAAATTAAGCATTCTTTTTCATATTGAGCATTAGATGACTACCTTCTATGTTTTGTTTCGTCTTCCTTATCTGTTTGGCTCACTTTTGCCTGGCCGCTTTCCCTATAACACTTCATAATAGTGGCATTCCATTTTTTAAACCTTACCTGCTTTGATGGCAGACAATTCAAATTTGTAAATAACCCCATCTATACACAAGATGGTAGATGCTTTCGTCAAAACCTTAGTCACAAAACCATTTGGAATCAAAGCCTGTGTTTCATGTGCAAGAGAAAAAAATTGTACTGTATGGACAAGTCCATGATCTCATTTCATTGGTTATAAAGTCCAAATTCATACCATAAAGAATTGAGATATTATTCTCTTGATTTCAACCTCACTGTGTGACTCATCCAGAACTCGGCTTCCTCTTACATAAAACTGGTAAAAAAATTTCCTGTTTACCTCTCAGGGTTTCTGGTTTTAATTTTTTTAAATTTATTTTTGAGAGAGAGCAAGAGCGAGCGCACCCATGAGTGGGGGGTGGGCAGAGAGAGAGAGAGGGAAACGCAGAATCTGAAGCAGGCTCCAGGCTTTCAACTGTCAGCACAGAGCCCAATTGGGGGGTGGGGTGGGGTGTGTGTGTGAACTCTCATGAACTGAGAGATCATGACCTGAGGCAAAGTTGGATGCTTAACCCACTGAGCCACCCAGGTATCCTCCCCTCAGGGTTTCTGTGAATATCAGTGAGATGAGGTCCTTGAAGGGCAGGTATTAGGGTAGGGGAACGCTTCCTCTCCACTCCCAATATTTCCTTCCCGGTAGAAGGACCTCCATTAGTGTAACACACGTGGCCTCTATTCCTTACTCATTCTTCGCTGGGGAGGGGTTAGGAGTAAATCGTTTGGTGATTTTTGGATGTAGAAATTAAGCATGCATCTCGAAGCCCTTTCCTCTGCCCTGCCTCCTTGGGAGCAGCTGCTTACAGGGAGTATGGAGCCTGCTCTGTTCTTCAGTGACTGACTGTTTTTCTAGGTCTAACCCTGATAAGTGGTTAAGTGTATAATTAATTCTTTGATTCAGATTGTGATATCTCCTTGGCTTTAGAAACATCATATTCTTGAACATGTGTCTTATGAGAAATGAAGTTAATATTTTGGTATCTAACTTTCTACTAGATCCTACATAGGACAATACAACTGGCTCAGAATTTGATCAGGAAATAGGTATTTTATTTATGCGGCTGCCTCAAAGACTCCAAAAGCAAGGCTGTAGTCCTTTTTTTTTTAATTTTTGTTTTGTTTTATTTTTTAAAATTTACATCCAAATTAGCATATAGTGCAACAATGATTTCAGGAGTAGATTCCTTAGTGCCCCTTACCCATTTAGCCCATCTCCCCTCCCACACCCCCTCCAATAACCCTCAGTTTGTTCTCCATATTTATGAGTCTCTTCTGTTTTGTCCCCCTCCCTGGTTTTATATTACTTTTGTTTCCCTTGCCTTATGTTCATCTGTTTTGTCTCTTAAAGTCCTCATATGAATGAATTCATATGATTGTTGTCTTTCTCTGACTAATTTCAGTTAGCATAATACCCTCCAGTTCCATCCACGTAGTTGCAAATGGCAAGATTTCATTCTTTTTGATTGCCAAGTAATACTCCATTGTATATATATACTACATCTTCTTTATCCATTCATCCATCGATGGACATTTGGGCTCTTTCTATACTTTGGCTATTGTTTTTTTTTTTTTTTTTTCCGTTTCTTAGCCCTTTCGAAGAACCCGTGTTCTTTTTTTTTTTTAACATTTATTTATTTTTGAGACAGGGAGAGACAGAGCATGAACAGGGGAGGGTCAGAGAGAGGGAGACACAGAATCCGAAACAGGCTCCAGGCTCTGAGCTGTCAGCACAGAGCCCGACGCGGGGCTCGAACTCACGGACCGCGAGATCATGACCTGAGCCAAAGCCGGCCGCTTAACCGACTGAGCCACCCAGGCGCCCCTGGCTATTGTTGATAGTGCTGCTATAAACATGGGGGTGCGTGTGTCCCTTCGAAACAGCACACCTGTATCCCGTGGATAAATGCCTAGTAGTGCAATTGCTGGGTGGTAGGGTAGTTCTATGTTTAGTTTTTTGAGGAACCTTCATACTGTTTTCCAGAGTGGCTGCACCAGCTTGCATTCCCAGGTTGTAGTCCTTTTTAAATCATGTTTATAGTTTCTAGCACTTAGCACAGTGTCTGGCACAGCATGTATTTAATGCCTTATGGTTGAATCCTTTTGAATAATATAACCTGCTATGCAAATAAATGGTAATATTTATTATTAAGAAAAACAGCTGTGCTACCACATTTGTAGATTTCAGATTTCCAGGAGAAGCTATTACCATGACCTAGTTAATGTCCCAGGAAATTTATATAACTATTGTCTTAACCATTTAGGGCTATTATAACAAAATACCACAGACCAAGCAGCTTTTACACAACATAATTTTTTTTTCTCACAATTCTGGAAGCTGGAAGTCTGAGATCAGAAAGCCAGCATGGTTGAGTGAGTGACTTCTTGTAGGTTGAAGACTTCTTATATCTTCATATGGTGGAAGGGGTGACCTAGCTTTCTGGGCCTCTTTTTTTTTTTTTAATTTTTTTTTAATGCTTATTTATTTTTGATAGAGAGGGAGGCAGAGCGTGAGCAGGGAAGGGGCGGAGAGAGAGAGGGAGACACAGAATCTGAAGCAAGCAGGCTGCAGGCTCTGAGCTGTCAGCACAGAGCCTGATGCAGGGCTGGAACTCACAAACTGTGAGATCATGACCTGAGCCGAAGTCCGATGCTCAATTGACTGAACCACCCAGGTGCCCCCTGGGGCCTCTTTTTATAAGGGAATTAATGCCATCCATGAAGTCTTGGCCTTCATGATTTATTCACCCAAAGACTTCTCATCCTAATACCATTACCTTGGGCATTAGGTTTACAAAATAAGAATTTTGAGGGATGGGGACACAAACATTCAGAGCACGGAAATTATACACTATGTTCCAGAAGTTTTGTAAAGTAGAGCCCAGTCTTCCTGCACATATTACAAATCAGAAAATTTAGGTACAAAGCAGTAATGCAATTTACTTATGCTTTCACAGCAAGTTTATAGTCCCGTTTGGAGTAGAATAACAACTTTAGACCTCTATTGGCTAATCTGGGTTCTTACTATGAAATTTTGTAGAATCAGCTTCCAAATGACTAAATGTAGATGCCAGACTTGTTTACAAGTCCATTTGTTGAACCTGAAATAGTTGGATATGTTCTGAAATCTTTGAATCACAGTCATTGAGCAGTTTAGATGGAGGAAGTAAGAGACTATCACAAATAAAAAGGAGGTGTGAAGTTTTTGATTGTTATCAGAAGAGTAATTACCAGCAAATTGCCACATTTATAGAGTTAGCAACAGATGTGTGACAGCTGGGTTAATTGAACATCTGGTGGGCCCTTTTCTATATAAGACAATTCCATGTGCATAGTATGGAAAAGAAAGCAGGTGTGACCAGTCAGTTGTCAAATGAAGAGAATAAATCTCACTTGGAGAGTGCACTGATGTACTAAACTTGTTTGTATTTCTTAGCTTGCAAGATAATCTAGCCATCGATTTTTGTTGGTGTGGTGATAAATTTTACACCCAGCGAGCACCGATTAATATAAATATATATGGCAAAGAGTTTCCTATTTCTATCTTTGATGTGAAGGCTCTGCAGACTGCACATTGATGTGAATTCCTGACACTATACCCCCATCTCAGCACCACTATGTATATGGTCCTGAAGTCAGCAAGTCTGGTACTTCCACAGACATGGGCTGCCAGAATATTCACTAATTCTTGACACATGTAAGAAAGCACAGGACTGACCGGAGACGAGAAATCCAGTCGCTGCCTGTGTCACCCAATAGTAAACTGGGAACGAATGAATCGTTGATCTCTCTGGCCTTCAGTCAATTCAAAGTGTCCAGAATGAAATGATGGAATTAAATGATCTCTAAGTCCCTTCTGTGGTTCAATCTCATTACAGGAAAAAACAAACAAACAAACAACCCGGTGTTTTAGCAATTTTAAACAATCATATGAGATCTCTAAGACCACAAACGATTGATGCCATTTTCCTGTGATAGCAAATCTATCAGAAGCATTCTGTAAGTATTTGTTGATGGGCTGCCTATCTTGTGTAAACTGTTGAGGATGAAAAGTAGAAGAAAGTGCTTAATGCAGCCGTGAGAGTCCCTTTAGTTTCTCCAAATACGTGTCATCCGATCCTATGTGTGGCATTAGTTCGTGTAATTTCTATTGGCTGCTGAGTGGAAGGTGGCTACAAGGGTTTGTTCAAGTGTGGGCGATCCATAGATTTTGAAGTTGCTGAATCCAGAGTTAGACCTCTGTCACGTATTAGCTCCATGCATAGCCCCAAGCCCTCTCAGACGTCATTGACACCTCTTTGATCTTAACTTCTCCATGCCCCCATCATAGGCTCAGGACCCACTGAGTAAGGTGGCTGCCTATTTTGCTCTCCCCTCGGCTAAAGCAAGGCCCCACGGTGAATGTTATCATCTCATTCCCCTACTGCGCTGGTGGAGTTCTCCAATGTGTAGCCATTCGGTCTTCTTTTCTCCTCCTGTCCCCTTTCCTGTCCACTCATGTCTACCATACCTCTGCCCCAAATATAGTTACTCTGGCCAAGAGATTCAGGGTTAAGTACTTTTCGAATTTACTCTCTTTACAACTCTTGTAGATTCCCACTCCTGAAAACAAAGTCAGATGTATAACCTCTGTGTGCAAAACTCAGAGCCAATCCTATAGTTGCCTTCCAACTGTCCCAGAACACCCAATATTTTCCTGTATTCCACCTGTTGTGTGTGGTAGTCATGAAATCAAGGGGGACTGCTCAGAGGAAGCTGTCTTTAGCTAGGGTTTGCAGAAAGGGGCAGGATATCTGCAGAGATGGATAGAAAGGGCATCTAGCAAAAGGCAATAGTGTAAGCAAATGCGTAAGAGAGCAGACCATTGGTTCTCAAATTTTAGTGTGCATAAGAAAAACATGGGGATTTAGGGGTACCTGGGTGGCTCAGTCAGTTAAGCGTCTGACTTCGGCTCGGGTCTGATCTCACTGTTTGTGAGTTCGAGCCCTGCATTGAGCTCTGTGCTGACAGCTCAGAGCCTGGAGCCTGCTTTGGATTCCGTGTCTCCCTCTCTCCCTGGCCTCGAGCTGTGAGATCATGACCTAAGCCGAAGTTGGATACTCAACCGACTAAGCCACCCAGGTGCCCCAATATGGTCTATTCTTACACATATTGTGATATACTATAGGTTCCTATACCCCAAAATGTACCATTTGACTTAATTCAATTGATCGACTATTTACCAAACATCTAGTACGAGCTGTTACTCTATATAGAATAGAGGCTCTCAAAGTGATCTTTGGACCAGCAGTATCGGCATCACCTGAGAATTTGTCAGAAATGAACATTATGGGGCTTCAACTCAGACCTAGTGAATCAGAAAGCTTTGTGTAACATAGCCGACCTGTACATTCACTGTTCGATCCTCTCGGTTGAAACCAGTGTTTTAAAAATAAGTGGAAAGAGCTTCACTTCATAATTGAATTTACCAAAATAAAGATATAGAGATGATGTGTTTTAGAGCTGATCATGTCTTTATTCACACTGGTAAAAATAGTAAAGATTTTGGAAATTGTTTCCTTAGGAGATATTACCTCATTTAGCTGTTTAAACCAATGGATGTGATGGCATGATTTTATTTTCCTGTGAATATGCAAATTACACATTTGTTACTATTTTCTCAACATAATTGTAATTAATCTGTGGAAATGCAGTTTTACTTTAGCTGAGAGCAGTGGTTTTTACCCTTTGATACACATTAGACCCACCTGGGAAGCTTTTAAAAGTAGATACCTAGATATGCCCCTTCTTCTCATTCTGATTTAATTGGTGTACATTAGGGTACCAGCATTAGGTATCTTTTAAGAGCTCCTCAGAGGATCGTTACGTGCAGCCAAGTTTGAGAACCACTGGCCTAGAGTTTTCTACGTGGCTCTTATTTTGCTTCAACCTCTAACCTCTGTCTCAAAGTAGAGGTATCCTTAAACAATGTGACATTAAAAGTGTCCACAGAAAAAGAATTCTACAAAAGCAGCAGTGGTTATTAGGTTAAGAAATTATAATTCAGACCTCTTCCATTGGACAGTCAGCGGATGATTTCATATTCTTTGGTGGTAGGGATCTGGACAGTAGAGTCCTTGAAATCAAGGACTATGTCTTGTCACTTAAAAAAATTTTTTTTTAAACATTATTCATTTTTGAGAGAGAGACAGAATGCAAGCGGGGGTGGGGGGGGGGCAGAGAGAGAGGGAGTCACAGAATCTGAAGCAGGCTCCAGGCTCTGAACTGTCAGCACAGAGCCCGACGTGGGGCTTGAACTCACGAACTGCGAGATCATGACCTGAGCTGAAGTCGGACGCTCAACCGACTGAGCCACCCAGGTGCCCCTCTTGGCACTTTTATGTCCTCACTGCCAGGCACAGAATAGACACAAAGTATTTGTTGGATAAAAAGAAGGGAGGTAAGGGAGGAGTGAGCCAATTAACCAGCAAGTATCTGTGTTCTTATCTACTGTCTTCGAATACTATTCTAGGATCGTGTTCTTATCTACCATTTTCACATATTTGGTCAAGGATTGTGAGTAAAGAAGCAAAGAAATAACAAATATGTTCCTGTACTCAGTTTACAATTTTGAAATAAGATAAATATATATTAAAAAAATACGAGGTAGGTTATACTTTGCATCAAAAATATAAAACTTAAGTGAGATTGGATTTTGTAAGAGGAAGAGTTTATAATGGGTTGCAGCAATCAGGATGAACTTCATAGAGAAAATGGAACTTGAGCTGATGGGTAAAGTAAGTATAATAATCCAGTAACGAAGAACATTATGAGCAAAGATGCAGGAGAATTTCCAGAGCTAAAATTGAAAAGATAGGTTTGGGCTAGATTTTAGAGAGTCTTGGATGCAAATTGACACATTGGAAATTTTGGATTTTGTCCTATAGATGAAAGAAAGGCATCAGTGTGTTTTATCGGTTTTCATTTTAACAGGAGAGAGACCTGACAAAAATAGCATCTTAGACTATTATTCTAGTGATAGAATAACTAACAGGTAGACAGAGTTTGGCATTGATGATGTCTGAGGCAAGTTATATGATGGTGTTAAAGGTACTTCATTGAAAATCATGCATGGAATTATGTCATGATAGTGGGAACAGACAGGAAAGGACAGATGGAGAATTTGTGAATAATTGCAATAGCAATATATATATATATATATATTATATATACATGCAATATATATGCAACATATATATATGCAATATATAATGTATATTGCATAGCACATAGCATATATATGTATATATATGTATGTGTGTATATATGTATGTATATGTATATACACATATACATATATATATTAGGAATATGTATACTGAATGCCTAATATGTGCTAGGCAATGCAATAGGCATTGAGAATACATACAGGAGTGATGTACATTATTTTTATTTTTATAGTTTATTTTTGAGAGCGAGAGGAGGAGAGAGAGAGAGAGCATAAGCAGGGGAGGGACAGAGAGAGAGGGAGACAGAGGCTGTAAAGTGGGCTCTGTGCTGACAGTAGAGAGTCCGGTGTAGGGCTTGAACTCATGACCTATGAGGTCATGACCTGAAATGAAGTCCAACGCTTAACCAACTGAGCCACCCAGGCGCCCCAGATTTTTAAACAGTTTTTACAACGTGGACATCCTTGGCTTCCACCAATCTGAGCTCATGAAGTCCTGTAGGTTGTACCAGTGTTTACTGACTAGATATCAGTTCTAGACTAAGCAATGAATAAAACAGTCTGTGCCTTCATGGAACTTACGTATGTAAAAAAGAATGTTTGGTACCAGAGTATTTCTCAGCGGGGAAAAGGTAGCCCACCTAAAGTTGTGATGCTAAAAATGGTCCTCTGGGCAATCAATACGTAGAATTAGAGTTGACCCCTGAATAACCAGGGTTTTAGGGGTACAAACCCCCCATGTAATTGAAAATCCACATACAATTTTGACTCCCCCCAAATTTTACTAATAGGCTACTGTTGACCAGAAGCCTTACCAATAACATAGTCAGTTAGTTAACACATATTTTGAATGTTTCTATGTATCAAGTTGTATTCTTAAAGTAAGCAAAAGTATTAGAGAAAAGAAAGAATTTATTAGAGAGAAGAAAGTATTATTAGAAAAGAAGGTATTATTAACAAAGTCGTAAGGAGGATAAAATATATTTATAGCACTGTACCTTATTTATCAAGAAAGATGTATACAAAAGCAGGCCCACACATTTCTAACCCAGGTTTTCCAAGGGTCAGTTGTAGTTGGATCACTCTTTGATTATATTGAGTTTAATCTCTCTTTTTCATTTTGCAGTAAACTACCACTTTTGGTACCTCCTCTGTGGCTCCTGTGGCATTTGAAATTCCATTCTTTGCATAGATTGGACCTATTTAGTACTTGAAAGCTCATAACAGACTAATCACACTCTAGTTGCAAACACTTCCCAAATCTAAGTTGTGCCACACATGACAGGGCCACCAGGATTTAGTCCTATTTGAGGCCATGTCATGGCAATCATTATAACAAGATTTTGAGATTGAAGGGGAGAGCGAGAGAAGAGGCACACCGAGTTGGTACAAGTTTACTGTTTGCTACAGAAGAGAGGTTTTTTTTTTTTTTTTTTAGGTCAAGTTTTTTTCAGACCTAATGATTGCACGTTTGCATAATCAATGGGATCACCTTTGTAGTAAATCCTTTCTGCTTGTTAAAATGTCTGAAAACACCAGACTGACCATTTTTCAGACTGTTTCTTAATCACCTTTAATCAGGTATAATTTTTCAAATCATTCATTAAAAGTGTGATCTGTTACACAAAGGACATTCTTAATCATTAAATGCTGGCAAAATGAAGTGTGTTGTTGAAACACTAGGGAAGGTCAATTTTTCAGAGTACCAACATTTAAGACCGTTTTATTGTGTAAGACTTCTGTTTTAAAAATGAAGAAAAATAACCTCTATTTTTTATCTTATAAAAATAAGGATTCATTTTAAAAAGTACTTTGAAGATACAGAAAATTTTTAAATTACCTAAGAGCACTCATATATGTACAAGAAGACAACAAAATGTCAAGTAATTATTTCATCTCAACACGTTTTTCTAGCATCGAACGCTTTGTCTATAATTTTCTATCTCAATATTTTAGTTAAAATTATGCCTAAAGCATTTTTGTATGCCCCAAAATATTATTCTAAAATATAGTTATAATAGGTATACCATTCTTTGACGATTTCTGTACTATAGGATATTTATATTGTTCTTATATATGGCATGTTGTAAACCATACTGCCATAAACAAAACTCACTAATTTATAAAAAAATTTGCATTTATTTTACCCCAATAAATAAATATTTATAAGGCTTCTTACACATTTTATTATCCAGGAAGAGTATACCTGTCTATATGGCCACCAAAATAATATAGTGAGTATCTGTCTCACTGTATTCTTACCAGAATTGAGTATTACAACACGGAAAAAAATGGCTATCATTTTTGTTTCTGTAAATGGGCAAACTAGGTGCCCAGACTGAC
This sequence comes from Panthera uncia, assembly GCF_023721935.1. Taxonomy (NCBI): domain Eukaryota; kingdom Metazoa; phylum Chordata; class Mammalia; order Carnivora; family Felidae; genus Panthera; species Panthera uncia. The sequence continues at coordinate 88,541,975 of NC_064817.1, forward strand.
TCCCTCACAGAAAACAAATAAAAACACTTTATAAATCTTGAATACATCCATAAGGTGAAAAGAAAATAAGAAGTTATCATCCAGTGACCAAATGAAGGTAGAGACCTAAAGGAGCTAAGCAGCTCTCCAAAGCCAACGTTTACCTTAAGAGCATTTACCGAACCTAACAAATGTGTTACACACAGCCCTCTGGAGGTCAGGGAATAGGAGACAAAGCCCCTGGTCCACCTAAGACAGAGAATCTAACAGGAGATACTTCCACAAAGCTTGGATCCCAAAGGGCCATACTCACAGTTAAAGGTTTAACTAGAAATAAATCTGTTCCTTATCCATGAGACTTCAAGGAAAACTATACTATCTGCTATGAACATTGGTGGGAATTTGAGGTAATCCTTCCTTGAGATTTTGTAACAGCAAGCTAACCCTCAAATAGTTTTATAGCCCAAATTGACAACACCTGAGTGCCTGGAAAACCTAAAGCTGAGTATTTACTTTAAAGCCAATCCAGACCGATGGTTCCTCCAAGGGCCTGACAGATCCAAACTCCTATCCTTTCTTGATGGAACCCACCTTTTATCCCAAGCACATGATAATTTCCACAGATAGAGGTCGAAGGAAAATAAGGGGAAAATAATCATTGAATTCAAGAGGAAAAAGTCCCCATGAGTAAGAGCCAGTAGAAACAACAGACAGAATAAGATCCACAAAACTTAATCTGTGTAACTATCAAATTCAGAAGTTTTCTCTATTTCAATAAACAAAGAATTAAAAATGTGAGTAAAGAACAAGTGGGTGGGAAAATAAACCATACAGAACCCATAGAAATGGAATATGTTATAACTGAAACTGAAAACGTAGTGAATGGCTTTAACAATGGGTTGCACAAGGGGTGCCTGGGTGGCTTAGGTGGTTAAGTGTTCGACTTTGGCTCAGGTCATGATCTCACAATCTATGAGTTCGAGCCCCACATCAGGCTCTGTGCTGACAAATCAGAGTCTGGAGCCTGCTTCGGATTCTGTGTCTCCTGCTCTCACTGCCCCTCCCCTGCTCACGTTCTGTCTGTCTCTCTCTCTCTCAAAAATAAACATAAAATTAAAAAAATGGGTTACACAAAATTAAATAGATATTTAGTGAACTCTAACAAATAACTGAAGAAAATATACAGCCCCAAAAGATAAAGAGATGAGAAATAAAAGAGTGGTTAATGGACTTGTAGGACAGACTGAGAAGATCTACTATACATTTAAACAGATCCAAAAGGAGAAGAAAAAGAGTAACACAGAGGAAATGCATGAAGATACAGTGGTTGAGCTTTTTGTAAAACTATTAAAAGGCATCAATACGTGGGGCACCTGGGTGGCTCAGTCAGTTGAGCATCTCTTGATTTCAGCTCAGGTCATGATCCCAGGTTGTGGGATGGAGTCCCTGTGTTGGGCTCTGCACTAAGCATGGAGCCTGCTTGGGATTTTCTTGCTCTCTCTCTCTCTCTTACACTCCCTCTGCCCCCCCCCTCCCCCACTCATTCACACTCTCTCTCTAAAAAAATAATAATTAAAATAAAAAAAGACATCAACACATGGATTCAAGAAGCTTAAATAATCTCAAGCAAGATTTAAAAAAGAAATCACCTAGAATATTATGTTGAATTTATAGAATATTGAAGAGATCTGAAACTGACAAACTGAAACTCTCTTCCCAACAAAAACATCTTTCAGGCAGAACAAATATGATCCAAGATGGAAGGTTGGAAAAGCAAGAAGGAATAATGAAAAAGCAACATGGTAAGTCTATAGGTAAAAATAAACATTCACAGAGTATTTAAACAATACTAATAATGATGCTTTGTGGAACAAGAAAAGATAAAACTAAATAGTAGATAATAATAGCATATAAATCAAAACAAGTTTGATCAAATTAGATCAGGCTTATGGGGTGCCTGGGTGGCTTAGATGGTTAAGTGTCATGCTCCTGATTTGGGCTCGGGTCGTGATTTCACGGTTTGTGAGATCGAGCCCCACATCGGGTTTTGTGCTGACAGCATGGAGCCTGCTTGGGATTCTCTCTCTCTCTGTCCCTGCCCTACTCATGCTTGCTGTCTCTCTCTCTCAAAATAAACATTTTTTAAAAATGGAAAAAATTAGATCAGCCTTAGAGTATTATAGGCCTCTTGTGTTATTCAGTTTGGAGGGTAAGTATTGAATAATTTTGGAATTTCAAATGACATTATACAGACAGCAGTTTGATCACAATGTGTTTATGTTAAAAATCAATAAATAACTATGAAAACCCCATATATTTGGCTGGGGCACCTGGGTGGCTCAGTTGGTTAAGCGTCCGACTTTGACTCAGGCCATGATATCACGGTTCCTGAGTTCGAGCCCCCCATCAGGCTCTGTACTGACAGCTCAGAGCCTGGACCCGGCTTCAGATTCTGTGTCTCCCTCTCTCTCTGCTCCTCCCCTGCTTGTGCTCTGTCTCTCTCTCTCTCAAAAATAAACATTAAAAAGTTTAAAAAGAGAAATATAAAATTTGAGTAATACTATAATATAGTAGATATAGATTAGTAGATATATAATATATATATACCTATATTATTATAGGTATAAATAGGTTCTATAAACCTATTTAGGTTTATATAAAAATTGACTCGTACAGATTTCCCATAAACCCCCATGCTCTTCTCCTTCATAGTTTTTCCTATTATCAACATCTTGCGTTCATGTGGAATATATGTTACCACTATTGATAAATTATTATTAACTAAATACCATATTTTATATTATGGTTCACTGTTGGTGTTGTACATTTTCTGAGCTTTGACAAATGTATAATTATGTGTATCTATGATTACAGTATCACATAGAATATTTGTGCTGCCCTAAGCATCCTATGGGCTCCCCTATTTAATCTCCCCCTCCGCTCTCCCTGATCTTTTTACTCTCCCCCTCCGCTATCCCCCTCCGCAATACCACTGATCTTTTTATTCTCTCCATAGTTTTGCCTTTTTCAGAATGCCCTGAAGTTGCAATCATTAACTTAGGGATATGCATTTAAAATTCCTCCATATCTTTTTGTGGCTTGATAGCCAATTTCTTTTCATCCCTGTGTATTATTCCTTTGTATGGATGTACAACAGTTTATCCATTCACCTACTGAAGGACGTCTCGGTTGTTTCCAAGTTTGGGCAATTATGACTAGAGCTGTTGTAAACATTTATGTGCGAGTTTTATGTGGACATGTTTTCAATTCATTTGAGTAAATATCAAGGAACAGAATGGCTGGATCATTTGACAAGCCTGTGTTTAGATTTGTGAGAAACTACCAAACTGTCTTCCAAAGTGGCTGTATCATTTTTGCATTCCCACTGGTAATAAACGAGAGTCCCTGTTGCTCTACATCCTTACCAGCATTTGGTATTGTCAGAGTTTTGGATCTTAGCCATTACAATAGGTCTGTAGTAATGTTTAACTTTTTTTTCCCACATATCTTTGTTAGTCATTTGTTGTTAGATGAATTGTCTAGCCAGAACTTAAGATTTTGTAAGAGACACACGTAAGACCTAGATGCTTTACATTAAGTAAAACTCCTTAATAAGGTTTCATTTTGTTAACAAAAACAGGTAAATCTGACAGGGTATTTGTTTTCTGGACAGAATTCACGCTTGGGTGACACCCATGATCTGCACAGAAAATTTGCTATGGAGGGAAACACGTTTTACCAGCAGAAGTACCGAATTTTCAGAAAATGATGGGCATTTATATAAACAAGTTTCATTGAGTAATTCCTCTGGCATTTTGTCTTTTAGTAAGACGACATACAACTGTAAACACATTCTATGACTCTAAGACTTCAAGTTTCTTTCATCCTTCGTATATGAACAAAGGATTCTGGTCTATGTCTAACCCCAACTGTGTTGTCTTGACCCCAAATAGATTTGACTAACATTCAGTCAAGTATAACAGAGATGTTTGGTTTTCACTACAAAATTTTATTAACTTCGTTATCATCCCTGGACCAAAAAAATTACAATGCATTTACTATAGGTAGGAGTCAAAATAGTCACTCCACGCTTGGCACCTTCTCATTATGAACAATTACCAGGAATATACTCCTCAGTATTTACATAAATTTCTTTCTCTGCACACCACTCCCTAATCTTTCATTTGCTTCTAACACTGAACCTCCTCTTTTTTGTTAAATGTGAGGTAAGCCTCATGAACATTTCCATGCACAAAGAGATCTAGAAAAGTGAACTACAGTCTTAATTAGCACCTCTGTAAAAACCATTGGTTTGCATTAAAGATAGTAAAAGTTCCCGAAAGCTGAAAATGATCTGTAGACAATCGAGCCTACACCTCCCTGCAGGATTACCTTTGAATAATTCTCCCACCAGCAGCCCTAAATCATTATCCATCATGTTTTATAGATTTCCAGAGAAGGCTTTTGAGACAACCTTGCAGTGTTAATGTTTAATGTTCCATAAACTATTGTCAGGATAAAATCCTCTTTTCTAACCTGCGGTTTTGTCTTATTTCCATTTAAATTCTCTCTGAAAGTGGCTACTGTTCATCAAGTTCATTTACATTGTGACAACTGTTATTAATAAAGGGCATGAGGCTTATGTTTTCAACTCCAATGTCAATTTTCAGCTGTCATTTACCTGACCTCTCAGCAGCGTTGGCAGAGATGAATCACTCCTTCCAAGTTGATATTATTTATTCACTTGGCTTCCAGAAACCTACATTATTCTGGTTTTTTTTTTTAATGTTTCTGTTGCATCACTAGCTGTTTCAACTGTATTATTTTCTAGATTCTCCTTTACTCCCACCTTCTAAAATGTTGGAGCACTGCTGGACTCAGTCCTTAGTCCTCTTTTCTTCTCTAACTACATTTGTTCTATCAGTGATGTCATTTCTTGGCCTTAAATATAATCTCCACACACTTAAGGCTCCCGAATTTATAGCTTCATCACAGACCCATTCCATGAGCTCCTGAATGATATATTCCACTGATTACTCGGCAGCTTAAATTTAACATTCTCAAAATTGAGCTCCTCATTTTACCCTCTTCCACCCAAACCATCTTTTCCCAGTATTTCTCGTTATAATATATGGAACTAACATTCTCCTGGTTGTCTAGGCCAGAAGCTTTGGAGTCATTCTTGACTATTTTCTCTCCATAACCCACATACCGTTTATTGTCAAGTCCTGTGAGCTCTTCTCCATAATGTGTCTAAAATGTCACCACCTTTTACCACTGACAACACTTCTACCCATGTCCTTAGCCGCTGTCATCTCTCACTTACATTGTTACAACAGATTTCTGGCTAGTTCTCTTGTTTCTACTCTTGTCTCCTGATAGTCTGTTTTCCATACAACATTCAGACTAATCTTTCAGCTATTAACTGAATTGTGTCCCTCTAAAATTCATGTTGAAGTCATAATCCGCAATGTGACGGTATTTGGAGATGAGGAATTTTGGAGGTAATTTGGCTTAGAAGAAATCACAATCATGGAGCCCATATGATGGGATTAGTGCCCTGATAAGAGACACCAGAGACCTTGCTTCCTCTGGCTGTCTCTATCCACATGTATCGAGGAAAGACTATGCAAGGACACAGCAAGAAGGCAGCTGTCTGAAATCTAAGAAGAGAGCTCTGAGTAGACATCTACCCTACTGGCTCCTTGATTTTGGATTTCTAGTCCACAGAACTGTGAGAAATAAATTTGTGTTGTTTAAGCCACCCAATCTTTGGTATTTTGTTACAGCAGCCTGAGCTAAGACACTTCCTAAAAATATGTAAATTATGCCACGTAATTTTCCTGCTCCAAACTTTCAGATGACTTTCTATCATTCCTGGAGTCAAGTTCAAGGACCTTCCTATGACCTACCAGATTCTATATGATCTAGACACCTGCTACTTGTTTGATCTCATCTCTTAACCAGGATCCTCCTGGCTCGTGATAGTCCAGCCACTCTAGCTTCTTAACTGTTGCTAGGTTATCACAAGTTTTTCCTCAAGCCTGGGCTTTTGCACTTGCTTATCCTGCCCCTGTTTCTCCCGATATGGGCATTGCTCACTTTCTACCTTTAGATTTTTTTTTCACATATCATCTCAAAGATGCCTCGCTAAAATAGCCTTGTCTTTATCCATTACTTTTTATCCTCCTGCCTGATACATTTTTGTTTATATATTTATCACTAGATGATATTATCTATCTCTAATTTATCATCTTCTCTCCCACCAGATGGTAAGTTTCTTGAGGGCAGAGAAGAATGATGTCTGTCTCACTCACTGTTGTAGATTTGTACATGGTAGGTATTTGATAAATCTGCAGTGACAAAATGAATGAGTTTGATCTCACAATCACTGCTGTCCATCTGGCTCTTCTGTTTAACTCTGAAAGTTGAGGTGAGGAAAGGATGGCCTGGAGTGCCTTTCAAATTCAGACATGAGAAATGTAGTTAGGAACTCATTTTCAGTATAACAGAATAACAACTTTTTTATTTTGATGTTTCCTCACACAGCTAACTGTTCTGTTCTTTTACCCTAAGAAAATACATGTTTGTGGTTAGGTAGTCTTCATGGTTTAAGATAAAGCAGCTCTGATATCTGTAGAAGTGAATTCAGATCCTGTTAAATTTTCTCTTCAGGCTAATCCTTTGATATTTTTTTTATTCAGCAAATATTGAATATTGCGGGCGGGGGGGGGGGCGGGAAATAGGCTGGGAAATAAAGATGAATGAAGTCTAGTCCATGCCATTGAAGAACTCAGTCCTCTGGGGATAGGCACACATATGGTACTTTCATTAATGACTTCCCAGGGTGAAATTCAAGACATAGTGTAGGAACCTAGAAGAAAAGAGTACCAATGGCTGCCTGGAAAAGTCAGAGAATGCTTCATAGAGGAGGTAGCATTTGAACTGATAGATAAAGGATGGATGAGGCATGTTACCGGGCAAAACATGCAGAGACTGTTTCTTTGAAGGATGTGGTGCATGAACTTGGCCATGAAAAAAGGTATGGTATATAAGGGAATCTATGGAGGAGTAAATAGCACGGGCAAAGGCACCAAGTGTCATGATTTAAAAAAAAAATCGTTGTTTGAATGATTGCAAATAATGTAAGGGTACTGGGGGATATGGAAGATAAGATAATGAAGCCAATCCAAGCTGATTCTGAGATTTCCAGAGTGGCTAATTAGCAGAATACACTATTACAAACTCCATAACCACTGTGCACGGCTAGTTATCAGTTAAGAAGGAAATTTGATAAACGAGTCTAAACTGTAGTATAATGACTCATTTGTTATTTCTCTCAGTGACACTTAAATTTTATAGGAGGATGCCCAGAGAGGACAACACATTACCTAGTAGAATTCTGGCATGGACAAGTAGATCAGACTTAAGCCGAGAAGTTTCCAGTAAGTTCTCCTGCCCTTTAAAATTTCTGTCTGCCACGTCAACTCAGTGCCTGAGCAGATTTTCAATTTTCCTGCAGTACTCTGTCTAAAATGGACAAGAAAATGGACAAGAAAATGAATGAATTTAGTTTTTGAGAATGTAAAATAATTATTCCCCCTGATTGGAATTCAAATACCCAGAAGAGATAAAAAGAAATAGTGATTTAGAAAATACTTGGTTAGGAAAAAAAAAAAAAAGGAATTGAAGCAGCTGTTCTTTACCTAAGTAAAGAATAGTACATAAAGGGGGAAAAAAATCCATCTGTTTTGAGTCATGAAATCATCCTTCAGGCTCCAAGGAGAGCTTATAGTCAAGTGGAAGAGAAAGTGATTCTCTCTGTGAAACTCAATTCTAAAGAGCGGCATCTTTTCCTTGAGGCCTCCTGGTGGGATAGATCGTCCTCTTTCATCAGTCCTAGGTTACTGAACGACAGATATGTGCAAAGGTTAAATTGCAACACCTCAGTTGGAACATTTAAGGCCTGATGGTTGTTCATGCCCTCAGTGCCGTACTAAAAAACCTGAGCTCTAAAAACCGAACGTAAAGAACGTGTTCTTTTTAAAAAGAAAGTAAAATGGAAATGAGTTCAATTTAGAAAAATGAAGCAAGTAAAGGCATCTGGGCATTTAAAAATGCTATATAATTATACAGAGGAAAGAAACGTTCTAGCAAGCCTACCGCTGCATGTCAAATTAACCCTAAATTCACTTAAAAACAGGCTTCTGTTTGTTACGGATATGAAGATACATATGTATCTTGAGTACTGTCTTAAGTACTGTGATGATGACAAAAAGATCTTTTGTCATTTGCTTAGAATCTAATTATGGAAGCAGCTCCTATACTTGAAGACATTAAGGTATGTGAGTGTTTGGTACAGACATGCAAATTTATGTGGTAGGCGTTTCAAGCAAGGGAATGGTCACTGAAGGACCGAGTTAAACTGGATAGCTCTTATGGAAAAGACGAGTCTTGAACTCAGAGCTTCGAAAGAAGGAAATTTGGTGTTTTGAATGGTGGAGAGAGAGGAAAGAGAGCATTTTAGATATAAGGAAGTAGAGTGAGTGAAGGTATGGGGGCAAGAATGTGGTATGTGATTTTAAGGGGGCCAGTCTGACAGAATCGGGGCCAGGGATCATGTCGGGGATTAGTGGGAGGTTAGGATGAATAGGTAGGGTGGAGTCAGTTGATGGAAGACCCGGAATGCCAGCTTGATTAGTTTTGACCTTATCCTACGGGCAAATGAATGCCCTGGTAGGGGAGGGACATGCCGAAAGTGGTTCCTTAAGATTAATCTAGCAGTGGTTTTCAGGAAGGATTTGCTTGTCTGCGTGTGGCAAGTGATTGATAGGTGTGGGATCAGTGACAGAGTTAACTCTCAGTTATTGCATTAAGGCTTATCAGAAGCAAATCTTTAAATTCTTCTCTAAGTGATTGGAATAGGGAACAAAGCCACGCTGTTTTTTCCCCTTTCCAATTAAATTGTTGACATTATTATATTTACTCTAATTCTCCTTTTCTAATTTAGCATGCTGCTCCCGGGAGTTGGAAAGGAGGGAATGTCCAGGGTGTGTGAATGTTTCCCCTACCATCTCCCCCCTACCATCCATGCTCAATGGTCAGGAGAGGTCTTTTAAAACAGCTTTGTGATTCATTCTTTAATTCTCTGGGGAATATGTGGGTCATTCAGCCTGTAATTGTCAGAAGCCCCAAAGTCTGGGAATGGTGCCTTGCTCTAGTCCTCAGCATGGGTATAAACTGGGTTACTTTCCATTTTCTTCAAAATCACCTCTTCCCAGTGTGACTTCATTATTTGAAATTATGCAAAGTCCTAATAACCCAGACGGATCCCCATTGAAATGGAAATACAAACACACATCAAAATGCCAAATAGGGAGGAGCTGGAGATAATCGATGTTATTGCCCCCCCCCCCCCAATTCAATTCAGGTCAGCTCAATGATTATGTATTGAGCACACTCATCAGGGATTTATGGGCTATATAGGAACAAAGTCTTATCCATATAACGTAGACATATAAGCACAAAAAAGGAACAAACCACTCTGAACAGTTAAATAGCAGCATGAGATGCATATGATTAGGTGTTAAAATAAGTGGCACAGACAACCGTATGAACTGACTGCAACAATTATTTGACATTAAAAAAGAAAACTTGAAGCTCTGCATAGTATGCATGTTACAGACATTGAATCAATTTTATGTATGTCCTCTATACGTTTCTCAGATCTGGTATGGGCAGAGATGAGAACTGACAGCTAATTGACCCAATATCAGAACATCATTTCCAGATGGACTTTTTCTTCTTGGTTTTGGGTTTTGCCTTTACGGCATCCTTTCATTGAGTCCCATTTTCTCTCTTACAACTAAGGGGATCCGCTTCTCATTGAAAAAAAAAAATTATGAGTGTGTATATGCAAAGATCTTACTTTGGTTTGAAGAGTGGGCTGTAGGGTGATGCACGAAGTTACTATGTTTACTCCATCTGTAGATTGATGAGGAAGAATTGGAATATCTCACGGTGCTGCAGTCACATTTGGAGATGAACTTTGCTTTTTGTGCCAATAAGAACATGCCTCTCCTCGTAGAAATATTTTGAGGATGCTGAGTTTTTGTTGGCATGTTTGAGAAGGGGTGGGATTAATTGGAGTAGCTCTCTAAAGGGAAACTATGCTCTGGAATCATTCTAACAAGGAAGGGATATGCTGGGGTACAAGGAAGAGCATTGGGTTACTTGGCCAATCAACCCATAAGTACTGCTTAAGATCGGTCTGCGTATTTTGTGTGTGCTGCCTGATTGAGAGCAAGGGCCTGAGGGAAGCAGATCTAGAGGATGATGGGAAAGCAAAGAAGAGAAAAGGAGAGAGGGAGGGAGAGAGAGAGATGGGGGAAAGAGAGAGGAAAAGAGAGCAGGAGGGATGGAGAGGAGAAGGGAGGAAGGTGGGAAGGACAATATTAATAAATGAGAAATTGAATGGGAGAGAGTTGCACATACTTGGGTTTAGACCATTGACAAGGCAATAGAGCAGCATATTCATGGTATATCAGGAGAATGATTGTTCAAAAGGCAGAGAGTAGGGGGTGGCTCAGTCGGTTAAGCATCTGACTATGGCTCAGGTCATAATCTTGCAGTTGGTGAGTTCGAGCCCTGCGTCAGGCTCTGTGCTGACAGCTCAGAGCCTGGAGCCTACTTCGGATTCTGTATCTCCCTCTCTCTTTCTTCCCCTCCCCTGCTCACACTCTGTTTCTCTCTCTCTCTCAAAAAATCAATAAACACTAAAAAATAAAAAAAAAACAGAGTATGAGGAGAGGACATAGATGACAAAAAATGACTCATCTGGACATCTAAAATATTGCTTGATTTTTCAAAGACCTTTACTCCTTTTCCATGTCTAGCATGTAGAGCGCATTGAAATCACATGAAGGGAGGGGCGCCTGGTGGCTCAGTCTGTGAAGCACCAGAGTGTTGGTTTCAGCTCAGGTCATGTCTCACAGTTCGTGAGTTCAAGCCCCATGATGGGTTCTGCGCTGGTAGATTTTTTCTCTCCCTGTCTTGCTGCCCCTTGCCTTCTCTTTCTCTCTCTCTCTCTCTCTCAAAATACATAAATAAACCTAAAACAAACAAACAAACAAAAAGAAATCACATGAAGGGAGGATGTTCCAGGGCTAGGTTTACTCTTGGTCTTGCAGGGTTGAGGTGTTTGCAGCTACCTAAAGTATTAAAACAGTATAATTCAAAAGCAATTGAGTGTTTTTGAAAATGTATTGCTCAGTAACTATATTATATATGGTGATGTAGGCATATTATATATGATGGTGTAGGCAATCCCTATACTTTTGCTATAGCAAGAGACTTTTAAAGGTAATTAGGCAACTATGTATCATGTGTATAAATACACATTTATATATAACCTAGCTACTGAGTAATGATATTTTGAAAGTATTCTAGTTTTTTTTTTTTTTCTCTTTTATGTTTTTGGGGAAGAGTGCAAGTGGGGGAGGGTCGGGAGGTGGGGACAGAGGATCTGATGCGGGCTCTGCACTGACAGGCTGACAGCTGTGAGCCTGATGTGGGGCTCGAACTCACAACCTGTGAGATCATGACCTGAGCTGAAGTCGGACGCTCAACCGAGTGAGCCAGCCAGGTACCCCTGAAAGTATTCTATTTTCAAATAATCCTGAATCCTCTTCGTCAAAACTCTCATTTTCTACTGTTCCAAAGCAGGGCCCCTAATAAGCTCTTCTTCTGCTTCCTCCAACCAAGCTTTGTTTACCAAGCAGACGTGGAGAGGCAGGAGGCAGTCTTGGCACCCGGGGAAAGTCTTACTGGAAAGGTCCTGGTTAATTTGTATGGATTTCTAGAAACTCGACGCAAAAGCCAAGATATACTAGTATTTTCCTATTTGGTATAAACAACTAATTATTTTACTAATGAGTTGACCCAAACTGGTGCTAACCTATGACTATAAGTCAGTTTTTAAAAGCTGACTCCCTACCATTAGACTGGGCATCTTGCCCTACCTGATAGCATTTCTAGGTGTAGCATCATCCCAGTGTGGTTATTTGGAATTCCCAAATTAAAAATCCTTAGAATCACATCAACAGAAATGAGACCTAAAAGATCATACAAGGCATTTGAAGGATGTGCCAGGGTAGTCTGTTAGCATTGAAAGGCTTTTACTTGGATGAATGTGGTAGATCTAAGTAATATTCTAAGCAGTAAAAAATGTTTGTTTCTCAGTTTAAACACTGGAAAAGAGCTTTCTGCATCTTCTTGGTTTTTTTTTTCCTTAATAATTGTAGTAGGATTGCCAGGATTCACACAGAACTCTGGAGTCTCCAGGAACTCTGCAGGCAAGCTACCTATGTATTTCTCTGCTTTCGTAAGAAATCTTCCACATAGAGCTGGATGTAACGATTTTTTTTATTACTTCTAAGATGATTTTTTCCAAGGATTTGATGACACATATGGGAGAAATAACTTTTTTTTTTCAGAGGAACAGGCTACACCTATATAAATGTCTCAATAAGACTCAAAATGGAAGTTCTGATTTTAACCCCGGTAGGAGAAATAACTCTCATCTCTTGTTGATCAGATTTCATCCACTGTAATTTTACCTTCTTTTCTTTGGACAAAGAAGCATTTGTTAAGGAAGTGTAATAGGTGTTTCTTTTGTGGCCATTGAGCAAATGGAAGCCTCTGGTATAAAGAGAGCAACAGTGTTCCCATAATTTCAAAGGAATAAGTTCATCTCAGGAGCTCCAGGAAAGGTTTCATTCATTTATCAAGGAAACTCTACAGGAAAGGTTATAAAAATTTATCAAAGTACTATGTGTAGCACTCTACCTACTATAGTGAATAATCTCTTACAAATGCTCACTTAGTGGAATAATCTTGAACCAGAGTTGCTATTAATGGGAATATTCTTTGAAGAATTCAAAAAAGCTAGAAGAGTATAAAACCTCTTTATTATTCACTGTCCCTCCCAGAACCCAGTAGGAAACTGATCTAATTCTTTCTTTTCAAGATACCAGGGTACCCTGGTATGATATTCTACTGAGGGACAGTTTGGTGACCAGGAAGTGTCCATAGAGCTTAAGGTCAGTTCTCTGCAAGCACAAAGGTGAGGTTGGTAAAGCTCATCTTTCGAGTCCCCTTACCTTCTCTTCCGGTGCTTTTGTCCCCGTGTAATGCCCCCGATTTCGAATCCGAGAGACCACCACGGAGCTGATACCGATGCAAATGCATAAGGGTTTATTTGCAAGCTCGAGCTTGGGGCCAAGTATACCCGACACAGCGGAGCAGGGACTTGGACCCCTAAGTTAAGAGGTGTAGCAGTTTTATAGGGGCCAGTGGCCAATGAGATTGTAACACACACAGAAAGTTGCATAGTCATGTCAGTCCACACGCAGGTGGCCAATTGAATTACAATTTACCCTATAGTAACTGTTTGAACTAGCCTATCACTCTGGTCAGAATTGGCATGCAAGTTTGGTGGGCAAAAGGCGGGGTTTACATTCTTTGGCGGTTAGGGGTTCCATATTCCTATATGAGCCGGTTTCCAGTTATACATGAGATGGGTGTTATACATGAGATGGGTGTTATACATGAGATGGGTGTTATACATGAGATGGTGGGTGTAGCACAAAATGGAGTTAGTCTTGCTCTGCTTGTCCAGGGGTAGGGGATTTTTGTTACATTCCTTGGGTCCCACACCCACTGTGATACTTTTATGGTTAAAGTGTGACTGATATGCGTGCAGTATTTTACGATCAATTTCAAGCGCACATTTTAATGAATTTTGGTAATTGCATACAACTGTGCAAACACCACAACAATCAACGTATATAACGTTCCACCACCGCAAAAAGTTCCCTCATGTCCCATTAACTTGATTCCCTCTCCCCATCCCTGACCCCAGGCAATCATGTATCTATTTTATGTCGCTATAGTTTTATGTCACTATAGTTTCTAGAATTTCATATAAATGGAATCATACACAACATACTATTTTGTGTTTGATCTTTTTCACTTAGTGCAAGGTTTCTCAGCTTCGACACTATTGTTGGGCTGCATCGTTCTCTGTTGTGGGCATCTGTCCTGTACTTTTTAGGACGTTGAGCAGAATTTCTCACCTCTACCTATGAGGTGCCAGTATCACTCCCCAGCTGTGGCCATCAAAAACGTCTCCGGGTATTGCGAGCTATTCCCTGGGCGGGGGGCAAAACCATTCCTGGTTGAGAACTACAGATTTGCCATCATGTTTTTGAGATGTATCCATGTCGTGTCTACGAATCATTCACTCTTTTATCAACGACTAGTATTCCAATCTATGTATATAACAGTTTATTTCTTTAGTCATATGCGGATGGACATTGGGTTATTTCCGGTTCGGGAATATTACAAATAAAGCTACTATGAACTTCCACATATCTATTTTTGTGTGGATACATGTTTCCCTTTTTCTTGGGTAAATACCTATGAGAGGAATTGCTAGGTCATATGGTAACTCTGTACCTAGCCTTTTGAGGAAATGCCACACTGTTTTCTAAAGTGGATGCACCATGGGGTGCCTGGGTGGCTCACTTAGTTAAGTGTCTGACTTTGGCTCAGGCCGTGGTCTCACAGTTCTTCAGTTCGAGGCCCACGTCGGCCGCTGTGCTGGCAGCTCAGAGCCTGGAGCCCGCTTAGGATTCTGTGTCTCCCTCTGACTCTGCCCCTCTCCTGCTCACACTCTGTCTCTCCCTCCTTCAAAAACAGATAAACGTTAAAAAAAAGAAAGTGGATGCACCATTTTACATTCCTACCATGTTCCACATCTACAACAACAGTTGTTATTGTTCATCACTTTGAGTATAGCCATCCTTATGGGCGCATTGTGGTATCTCACTGCAGTTATGATTTGCATTTCCCTAATGACTAATAATGCTGAGCATTTTTCATGTACTTATGGGTCATCTGTATATCTTTGGAGGAATGTTTATTGAAATCTTTTGCCTACATTTAAATTGGGTTGTCATTTCGGGTTGAGTCGCAAGAGTTCTTTATATATTATTGATGCAAGGGCCCTTTGTCAGATAAATGTTTTGCCAATACTCCCGGGCTGTGGCTTATTTTTTATTGTTTTTCTTAATTAT
The DNA here is from genome assembly GCF_023721935.1 of Panthera uncia. Classification (NCBI taxonomy): domain Eukaryota; kingdom Metazoa; phylum Chordata; class Mammalia; order Carnivora; family Felidae; genus Panthera; species Panthera uncia. The sequence continues at coordinate 88,557,091 of NC_064817.1, forward strand.
GTTTTTCAAGGAGAAAACTTTCTTAATCTTGGTGGAGTCCATTTCATCATTTTTTTTTATACTTGTGTCTTCAGTGTTCTGTTTAAGAAACTTTTTCTAACCAGGGAGCCTGGGTGGCTCAGTTGGTTAAGCATCTGACTCTTGATTTCGGCTCAGGTCATGATCTCGTGGTTCATGAGTTCAAGCCCCACATTGGGTTCTATGCTGGCAGTGCAGAGCCTGCTTGGGATTCTCTCTCTCCCAGCTCTCTCTCTGCCCCTCCCCTGCTTGCTCTCTCTTTCTAAACAAACAAACAAACAAACAAACTTAAAATTTTTTTTAAAAAGAAACTGTATCTAAATGTCACAAATATTTTCCTCTGTTTTCCTCTAGGAGTTTAACTGTTTTAACTCTTACATTTAGATATATGATCCATTTCGAGTTAATCTTTATGTCTGCTGTGCAATACAAGTCAAGGTTCATGTTTTTTCTGTACAGCTGTGTAGTTGTTCCAGCATCCTTTGTTGAAAAGACCATCTTTTCTTTACGAAATTACCTTGACACATTTATCAAATATCAATTGACTATATAAGTATAGAAAAGTACTATGTATTCTTGAAAAGAATGTGTATTCTTCCATTTTCATATGTGTTCTTATAAATATGGAGTAAATTGAAGTGACTGATACTTTTGTTCATATCTAAGTTTTTGCTGATATTTTTTTGGTCTGGTTGTTTGTCAGTTTCTAAGAGAGGGCTGTTAATATCCCCAACTATGATTGAAGAATTGCCTGTTTTTCCCTTTAATTTTATGATTTTTGCCTCACCTATTTTGAAGCCTTTTATTGGGTGAATGCACTTATGATTGTTATGTCATATTCAATGGATGTTTTTTTATTATCATCTCTGGTTATACATTTTCTTTTAAAATGAGTTTGGTTGACTATTTTTATAGGTACTCTAGGCTTGTGCTCACTCTGTGTATGGATGTCCCCTCTAAGCTTAATCACAGGGCTGTTGGCTGAGGCTTTGGTTCCTCACCATGTGGTCCTCTCTATAAGGCTGTTCATGACATGCCAGCTGGCTTCCCCCAGAGTGAGTGATCCAAGAAAGAAAGCATGAAAGACCAAGATAGATCTTAAAACCGAATCTCAGGAGTGACATAGCCATCATTTCTGCTATGTTTTGTTTTGTTTTTCATTTGATTTTATCGTTGAAGTATAGTCATCATACAATGTTCTATTTGTTTCAGGTGTACAATATGGTGATTTGACAATTCTATACCTTACTCAGTGCTCGTCATGATAAGTGTCGTCACCATCTGTCATCACACAACACTTGCCTCTCTGTGACTTACTTACCTTATAACTGGACGTTTGTACCTTTTAATCTCCTTCATCTGTTTAGCCCTTCCATCCCCTCCCACCCCCCGGCCCACCTCTCCTCTGGCAACCACCATTTTGTTCTCTGTATTTAAGTCTTTTTCTGCCACTGTCATATTGGTCACCCAGATGAATCCTGACATAATTTGAGACTATACAAGAGTGCGAAATACTAGGAGGGTGGGGGGTCATTGGGGCCGAGGCTGAATAATTTCTTTTCTGCCCAGTGTTCCCCAGGAGCCCAGAGTCGTTGCACTCAGTTCTTTCTCAGAAGACATTTCATGAACGTGCACAACAGACAATAGACACTTCTGACACTCTCAGCATTGTGCTAGATCCTCTGGTTGGGGGAGAAGAGTATACAAACTGTAACATTTAGCATAGTGTTAACTTGCAAATAAGTCATTCATTCAGTTGAGACAATACCACCGTGTCTGTCATTACTGTTAATCTAGGGCACGTCCTCCTATTACTTCCCATTCCAGAACCTTGAATCCATCCTTTATGTCACTGCCTGATGTATCTTTCTATACGTCTGATTATATGACTCACTTTTATAAAATATTTAAGGTTTCTCTATTGCCTATAGAAAAAGAAAACAAATCTAATATCCTTCGAGAATTATTTAAGGTACTTCAAAATTTGACGCACCTGTTTCTAGCTATATCATTCATCACCCTTCACTTTCCCAATGCCGATTATGTCACAGTCTAATTTTTTTTTCCCCAAAGAATTATCCACAGAACCTTAATTCCATCAGCTCTGGGAAGAAAGGTTTCATGGTCATATAAGTTTGGGCAGTGCTGTATCCTATATTGCCTTCTTAGAAATGTATGCAATGTAGTATGTTAAAAACGCTGAAAAAATACTGTCATGAAGAGGTCTATTCAACATCAATCAGTTGCTTCCCAACTTATTTGACTGTGGAACCAACTTCTGAAGACTACTTCTTAGCACCCTGCCCTGCATAAAGTTGTCTCATGGAACGTGTTTGAGGGAAATGCTGCTCTGTCACAGGGTTTATTCGCAGTTTCCTAAATGACCGTATTTTGCTGTTTTGTTTTTGCTTTTGTTTCTGCGTGGGGTGAGGAGGACTCATCTGGTAGTTCTTTCCTGGAAACGGAGACCCTGAAATGCCTTTTTGTCCCCCTTACCAGCCCAGAAAGCTTACTCAGCCTTCAGAGCCCAGCTCATGTTTAATCTCCTATAAAACCTTTTCTGTCACACCGTACGCTTTTTCCTAAAGCAAATGTAATCGATTGCCTGGGTTATCACAGAACTTTTCTTATAACCCTTTCACATTATGTCTCGCATTCTGTGTGTCTGCTTCCTCCCCTGGTAAACTGTGAGCTTGGGGAAGGGGGCCACATCTTATGCATTTTCCTATCTTGAGTGCCTCCCATAGTGCCAGTCATTTGAGTGGCATATTCAGGTAATATTCATTGCATGAATACACATGAAATCATTAACCCAATACCAGCTGATATATAATATAATTAAAGACTGCTTTATATACTGTCTATGAAGCGCTATAAGAATTTTCAAAACTGTAACCAATGAAGACTGACATCATTAAGGAGTTTTATGGGGGAGGTGGGTCTTGAACTAGAGTTTGAAAGACGAGTAGAATTTGTATGAAGTAAACACTCTAATCAAAGACAGAGCCAGGCATCGTCTGGCGTGTTAGTGGGACAGTCGGGGAAAAATAATGGATGCTGGAGTAGACAACATTAAAGTCGGGTAGTTAGAGTGGTTTCAGATTATAAAAAGCTTTGAATTCCAGGTATAATAGTTTAAAAGCTGTTGATGAAAGCATCTAATCAGGCTGAAAGCAGGATTTGGCAGAGATTAGACAAAAACACCAAAACATGTACTGATTTAAATTAAGGTCTGTTATTAGAGTCACCGATTCTGTCATGTTTGTTAACCGGCCCATGCAGTTCACCTATACTGAGCATTAAGTCTCATGTTTGAATTGCACTGGCTTTCTTTTTCCTAACATAAATTTGGTAATTTACAGATGAGGTAGTGTCACGAAAGCAGAATCTTCCTCCCTTCCCCAACTTTTTTTCTTTCTGATAAAATGTTTCTTCCTAAAATTGTTCATTCAAGGAAAGATATTCCTTTACAGAGAAGGAAAACTCAAATGGACATTCATCTATCTCTCTTTAGCTCCGACTCGTTAAAATAATGTGAAATTAGTTTGTAGCCATTGTACTGAGTTTTTGATACACCTATTATCAAAAAATGTTTTTTTTCTTTTAATTAGATGGGTAGCTCCAGGAGAACATTTCAAATGTAATAATTGGATTTTGGATTGGCTTATTGTAGGAATTACCTAAATTTTTGAGTGCTTCTGAATGAAGTTTCTTAAACTTTTTCAATCTAAGTTTTACTTTATTGGCTTTGATGACTCCAAATCTGCTTTCTTATTTCTAAATCAAACTTCGACTTTTGATATCTTCAAGGAATGTTATGAAGAAATACATATTATTTTGTTTTATTTTTTATTGAGATATAATTGACCTATAACATTAGATTAATTTCACTGCACAACGTAGTGATTTGATATTTTGTATATACTGGGAAATGATTGCCACAATTAGCCTGGTTAACATCTATCACCACACATAGTTGAAGTGTTTTTTCTTGCGATGAGAACTTTTAAGATCTACTCTCTTAGTAGCTTTCAAATATACAAGACAGGGGCAAATTAAAGTACATGGGAAGGCCCTAAAGACAAGCTGGTTCTGTTTAGCAGCTTGCCTTAAACCAGCATAGAACCAAAGGTTTCTGTAGATTCTATCAGATTATTTTCCCTGTCAGATTTCTGGTGCACTGGGTATTTCAGAGAGGTAAAATAAATTTTAAAAATTACTAGAAAATAACTTTAAAGGCAAATAAAATTGGGGCTCCTGGGGGGCTCTGTGGGTTAAGCACCCAACTCTTTGATCTTGGCTCATGTCATGATCTCAGGGTTGGGGAGATCATATTGACAACAGAGTCTGCTTGAGATTGGCTCACTCTCCCTCACTCTCTGCCCCTTCCCCCCTCTCAAAATAAACAAACAAACTAACTCACTAAATAAATAAAATTTGAGATTAAGGAATAGTTAGTCCAATTCTGCCATTCTGCTCAAATGTCACACAAGGGACCGACATTCATGGCAGATTAGATGACTCTTCCGTCTCTAATGCAGCCCCTGGCCTTACCTCCCCACGGGTTGGCTCTGTGTGGAGTGGGAGTGGGGGGAGTATGGACTGGCGCCTCACCCTTCCACCCTGATCTCTGGGAGTGGGCAGGACTTTAGTCCTCTGAGGCATCGGACGCTCCCTGGCCTCTTGGCGGTGTCCGGAGTGACCCTCCCAGTGGAGGACAGTGCCGCGTCGTGGCTTCAGGCTTATAGCTCTTTGACACACCAGCGAGATGCGCCTGGCCCTTCGTGCTTCTCCTGAAACACTCCAGGTGGCCCCAAGCCAACCCACTGTCGTTTCCGGTTCCCAGCGACCCATCCCCCGCTGGGGTCACCGCTGTAACTAGAGTGTCTGAAGAGCAGGCTTCAGTAGGTGAGAATGTATGTACGTCCCCTTCCTGGGGCGGATCCCTCATAGTCCCACTGTGTGCCCACATCACAGACCCCACCCCCTCCAAAGCCCTGGCATCTATGGAGGCCTTTGCTGGCCGATTTGGGGACGTTAGTAGGGACCACACACCCTTGGTGAGAAAGGCTTCTCTAGAGATCAGAGAGGATACCCTGCAGTACAAAACCCCATCCCCCCAGTCACTTCTTTCTCTTCCTCTGCTTGTGGGTCCACATTGAAGCCAAATGCTCTTTCCCTAAAATGCTTAAACAAGCAAACTGTTTTGGTGACTCTTTTGAGGAAAACACACTTTCCTAAATTTAACACACTTGCTCTATAATGTTACATTACTAAACAATAATTACATTAGATAGTTAAAAATTGAGCTAGGTAGAGAGACAGGTTGAATGGACCCTCTGTAGTAGCTGAGTACCAGACCAGTTGGCAGAATTTGGGATTGCAGAAATTCTTGGGTATAAATCAAGGAGAGTCTTTTTCTTGCCTAAAACGTGGAAATGATTTCATCCCTTAAAAATTGTTTTGGGTGTGTCTGGTGGCTCATTCAGTTAAGCATCCAACTCTTCATCTTGGTTCAGGTCATGATCTCACAGTTGTGGGTTCGAGCCATGCATGGGGCTCAGTGCTGGCAGTGTGGAGCCTGCTTGGGATTCTCTTTCTGTGTCTCTTTGCCCCTTCCCTGCTTGCACTCTCTCGCTCTCTCTCTCAAAGTAAATAAATAAACTTTAATGAAACTCAAAAAAATAAAAATAAAAATTCACTTTGCAATAAGCTTGTCATTTGAGAGCCTAGAGCATTTACACGGATGCGAAAGAAGGCTTCCATTTTCTTTTCATTCACCTCTTTTTCTCCCTTTCTCTTAAAAATGCCTCCTGCCTCTGTTTCTCTAATTAATTAATTAATTTTCAGGATAGCTAACATAGTATTCTGGTTTCAGGTGCACAATGTAGTGATTCAACAATTCTGTGCCTTACTCAGTGCTCATCATAAGTGTACCTAATCTCTTTAACCTATTTCACACATCCCCTTCTCCCCCCAACCTGTGGGGTAGCTATCACCTGTGGTAGCTATCACTATGTTCTCTGTAGTTGAGAGTCTGTTTTGGGGCACCTGGATGGCTCAGTCGGTTGAGCGTCTGACTCTTGATTTCAGCTCAGTTCACGATCTCACAGTCATGGGATCGAGCCCTGCGTCTGGCTCTGCAATGACAGTGTGGAGCTGTTTGGGATTCTCTCTCTCCCTCTCTCTCTCTCTCTTTCTCTACCCCTCCCTGAGTTACGTGCTCTCTCTCTCTCTCTCAAGTTAAATAAAATGTTAAAAATAAATAAATAAATTCCCCCAAATGATTCAAATATCTAGTTCAAGTTTGCATCAGTTATTCAGGTCCTGCTCACCCATTAAAAAAAAAAAAAGAGAGTTTTTTTGGTGTGTGTCTTTTGTTCGTTGTTCATTTGTTTTGTTCCTTAAATTCCATATATTAGCGAATCACATGCAATTTGTCATTCTCTGACATTACACTTAGCATAGTACTCTCTAGATCCATCCATGTCATTGCAAATGGCAAGATTTCATTATTTTTTATGGCTGAGTAATATTCCAGTGTGTGTGTGTGCGTGTGTGTGCGCGCGCGCGCATATACCACTTGTTCCTTATCCATTCATCTGTTGATAGACCATTTCATAGTTTGGCTACTGTAAATAATCCTGCGATAAATATAGGGGTTCATGTATCCCTTTGAATTAGTGTTTTTGTAAATTTGGGGTAAAACCCTGTAGTGTGTTTACTGGGTCATAGGGTAGCTCTATTTTTAACTTCTTTTTAATGTTTATTTATTTTTAAGAGAGAGAGAGAGAGAGAGAGAGAGCATGACTGGGGGAAGGGCAGAGAGAGAGGGAGACACAGAATCCGAAGCAGGCTCCAGGCTCCGAGCTGTGAGCACAGAGCCCGACGCGGGGCTCGAACTCATGAACCGCGAGATCGTGACCTGAGCTGAAGTTGGACGCTTAACCAACTGAGCCACTCAAGTGCTCTCTATTTTTCACTCAATTGCTCTCTATTTTTGACTTTTTAAGGAACCTCGATGCTGTTTTCCAGAGTGGCTGTACCAGTTTGCATTTCCACTAATAGTACAACAGGGTTCCTTTTTCTCCACATCCTCTCTAACACCTGTTGTTTCTTTTGTTTTTGTATTTAGTCATTCTGACATGTGTCAGGTGATATCTCATTGCAGTTTTGATTTGCATTTTCCTGATGTTAAGTGATGAATAATATCTTTTGATGTGTCTGTTGGCCATTTGTATGTTTTCTTTGGGGAAATTTTTTTTAACGTTTATTTATTTTTGAGAGACAGAGAGAGACAGAGAATGAGCAGGGGAGGACTAGAGAGAGAGGGAGACACAGAATCCGAAGCAGGCTCCAGGCTCTGAGCTGTCAGTACAGAGCCCAACGCGGGGCTCGAACCCATGAACCAGGAAATCATGACCTGAGCCGAAGTCAGTTGCTCAACTGACTGAGCCACCAGGTGCCTCAATTCTTTACATATTTTGAATATTAAGCCTTTATCGGATATGTCATTTACAAATATCTTCTCCCATTCCAAAGGTTGTCTTTTAGTTTTGTTGATTGTTTCCTTCACTGTGAAGAAGCTTTTAATTTTTTTTAGTGTTTATTTATGTTGAGAGAGAGAAAGTGTGAACAGGGCAAGGGCAGAGAGAGAGGGGGGGCACCCCAGAAGCTTTTAATTTTGGTAAGTCCCAATAGTTTATTTTCGCTTTTGTTCCCGTGCCTCAGGGGACATATCTAGAAAAAAGTTGCTACGGCTGATGTTAAAGAAAGTACTGCATTTGTTCTCCGCTAGGATTTTTACGGTTTCAGGTCTCACATGTAGGTCTTTAATCCATTTTGAGTTTATTTTTGTATATGGTGTAGAAAGTGGTCCAGTTTCATTCTTTTGCATGCTGTTGTCCACAGTTTTCCCGGCACCATTTGTTGAAGAGACTGTCCTTTTCCCATTGTATATGCTTGCCTCTTTTCTCAAAGCTTAATTGACCATAGAATAGTGGGTTTATTTCTGGATCTCCTATTCTATTCTGTTGATCTATGTGTCTATTTGGATGCCAGTAACGTGCTGTTTTGATTACCATAGCTTTGTAATACCACTTTAACTCTTGAATTGTGATACCTCATTTTGTTTTTCTTTGTCAAGATTACTTTGGCTATTCAGAGTCCTTTGAGGTTCCGTATAAATTTTAGTATTGTTTTTTTCTAGCCTTGTGCAAAAGGCCATCGGTATCTTGATAGGGATTACATTAAATCTCTGAATTGCTTTGGGTAGCATAGACGTTTTAAAAATGTTTGTTCTTCCAACCCATGAGCATGGAATGTCTTTCCGTTTCTTTGCTGTGTCTTGAATTTTCTTTCATCAGTGTTTCATTGTTTTCAGGGTACTGGTATTTTACCTTTTTAGTTAAATTTATTTCTAGGTATCCTATTATGTTTGGTGCAATTGTAAATGGGAATATTTTCTTAATTGGTTTTTCAGCTGCTTCATTACTGATGTAGAGAAATGCAGATTTCTATATATTGATTTTGTATCCTGTAACTTTACTGAATTCATTTCTTAATTCCGGTAGTCTTTTGATGGAATCTTTAGGGTTTTCTCTATGTGGTATCAGGTCATCTGTTTTATTTCTTCTTTACTTATTTTGATGCCTTTTTTTTTTATCTCATTGCTGTATATATCACTATCCAGTTTTTCCTTTATGTGTGTTAATAGTTGCTTTTGTATTTGGGGGTTGTATATTGGGTGCATAAACATTTACAATTTTTATATCTTCTTGTTGGATTGTCCCCAGTAAGATTATGTGGTATCCTTCTTTGTCTCTTGTTATGGTCTTTGTTTTATAGTCTGTTTTATCAGGGCACCTGGGTGGCTCAGTCTGTTAAGCATCTGGCTCTCGATTTCGGCTCAGGTCACAATCTCGCAGTTCTTGGGACCCGGCCCCGTGTTGGGTTATGTGCTGACTGCACAGAGACTGTATGGATTCTTTCTCTGCCCCTCTCTCTGTCTCAAAATTAATAAATACACATTAAAAAAGTAAAGTCTGCTTTGTCCAATATAAGTATTGTTACCCCAGCTTTCTTTTCAATTCCACTTACACAATAAATGTTTTTGCACCCCCTCATTTTCAATCTGAATGTGTCTTTAGGTCTGAAATGAGTCCGTTGTAGGCAGTGCATAGGTGAGCCTTGCTTTTTTGTGCATTCAGTCACCCCTATGTCTTTTCATCAGGGCATTTAGTCCATTCACATTCAAAGTAATTATTTATAGGTATGTACTTACTGCCATTTTGTTAGATGTTTTATGAGTGCTTTTGTGGGTCTTCTCTGTTGCTTTGTTCTCTCGATCTATTTTCTTGTGGCTTGTTGGCTTTCTTTAGTGATACACTTGGACTCCTTTCTCTTTATGTTTTGCATAACTATTATAGGTTTTTGATTTGTGGTAATCCTTTAGTTTATATATAGTGTCCTAGGCATATAGCAGTCTAAAATGATGGTTATTTAAGGTTGAACCCATTTTCAAAGCACTGACGTTTTACTCCCCGCCCCCACCCCTTCTACTCTTTAATCTTTTTTGAATTATTTGACTGATTTTTGACTAATTTTTATGTATATACTTAATTTCACTGCTTTTGTATTTTAAGCTCTCTACTGGTTTGATATGTGATTAATTTACTACTATTATTATTTTTATATGTACCTGTGAAAGTTTTTCTATTCCTACTTTTCTTACGTTTGCTTATGGTCTTTTCTTTCCACTCAAAGAATCCCTTAACATTTCTCATAAGGCTGATCTGGTAGTGATGAATTCCATTAACTGTTGTCAGGAAACTATCTCTCTGTCTATTCTGAATGCTATCCTTGCTGGCTCAAGTATTCATGGTTGTAGTTTTGTTTTGTTTTGTTTTTTCCTTTCATCACTCTGAATGTTTCATGCCATTCCCCTCTGGCCTGCAAAGTTTCTGCTGGAAAAGCCACTGATAGTTTTATGGGGTTTCCCTGGTATGTAACTGTTTTCTTTTCTCTTTCTGCTTTTAAAGTTCTCTCTTTAACACTGTTTTTTGCCAGTTTAATTATTATGTGTCTTGGTGTGAACCTTCTTGGGTTGATTTTTGTTGGGGGCTCTCTGTGCCTCCTGGATCTTGATTTCTTTAGATAAGGTAAGTTTTCAGCTATTATTTCTTCAAGTAAATTTTCTGTCCCCTTTTCTTTCTCTTCTCCTTCTGGGATCCCTATAATGTGAACATTATTATGCTTATTGATGTCACTGAGTTTCCTTAACCTCTTCTCATTTTTTATTCTTTCTTTTCTTTCTGTTACTCAGCTTGGTTGTTTTCCATTGTTCTGTCTTGCAGGTTGCTGATCCATTCTTTTGCTTCCTTTGGTCTACTATTTATTCCCTCTAATGTATTCTTAATTTCAGTTAGTGATTTCTTCATCTCTGATTGGTTCTTTTTATATTTTCTTTCTCTGTTGAGGGTCACACTGAGATCCTCCACTCTTTTCAAGTCCATTGAGTATCTTTATGACCATTTCTTTAAATTCTCTCATAACTCTCTAGATGTAGCTGGCATAAATAATATGATTTAAGAAAGCTCTTTTTGAAAAGCAAAAGCACCTTGATAAGCTGCTCCCTACCCCTTCTATTCATGCAACCGTACGAAATGAAAAATTCTTAATTGGATTGTCAGAGCTCAGTTTGGATATCTTTGATGATTTCCTGATTATTTCGGCAAGGCAGAATATCATAGTTATTCTCAAAAGTGTGAATCTTGGGACGCTTGGCTGGCTTAGTCAGTAGAGCTTTCAACTCTTGATCTTGGTGTTGGGAGTTCAAGCTCCACATTGGGTGTAGAGATTATTTAAAAATAAAATCTTTTAAAAAAATGTGTGATTCTCTGAGTATCTATTGTTTGATATTGTTTCAGAAAAGAAATTGCTATAATAGTTCATCTTTGAGTGTTGATAGCTGAGTTAAATCTTCTATTTCACTTTACTCTCTGATCAAAATAGTGTCACTGGACTAAGCTGACTGTTATACTGTGAATGCTTTGCTAAGATAGCCAAGTCTATTTCTTGAGTTTTGCTCTTGCCTACAAGATCATTCAAGTGTCTCGTATTTCCTATTCTAAGTGATGGATTGTTAGTTGTCTTTCTTCGTTGAATGCAGTTTGTCTTTTTCCTTCATTTCAGTTTTGTTAGAGTCAGCAGCAAATGAAGCTTACCTAAGCTAACACTCTTCTTTCTAATACCAACTATAACAACAACAACAATAAAGATCCACAGATGGAAGGGATATCTTATTTATCTAAGATCTGGCAAGTTTAGAGACACAGTTATGGTGACACACGTGACTGTTTTTTGTTCCCCTTTACCCGATCCATTTGTTGGATGCTATACTTAGGGATCGGTTGGAGGTCAACCTAGAGGCAAAGGAGCAGAACAGAACTTTCTTATGTCTCCTTTGTAGATGATAGTCTATAGGTGTAGTCTGAGTGGCTTTTATTATTTAAAAAAGGGCAATGAATATTCTTCAAATTCACATGTTTTATAGATTTAAATGATACGTTTTCTTCTGCTACTTTTATATTTTTTTTTCCAGCTTTATTTTTTTATCTCAGGACTTCTTTATACTCTTAAAATTATTGAGGACCCCTAAAAGCTTTTGTTCATGTAGGTTATATATATCAGTGTTGGCCATGTTAAAGATTAAAACTGAGAAACTTAAAATATATTTATATATTTAAAAAGAATATTGTTGGGATGAGCACAGGGTGTTGTGTGTAAGCAATGAATCATGGGAATCTACCACTGAAACCAAGAGCACACTGTATACACTTTATGTTATATAACATGACAATAAATTATATTAAAAAAAAAGAACTGGGGTACCTGGGTGGCTCAGTCGGTTAAGTGTCTGACTTGTGAATTCGAGCCCTGTGTCAGGCTCTGTGCTGGCTGCTCAGAGCCTGGAGCCTGCTTCACATTCTGTCTCTGTCTCTGTCTCTCTCTCTCTCTCTCTCTCTCTCCCCTTCCTCTGCTCACGCTCTCGCTCTCTCTCTGACTCTCTCAAAATTAATAAACATTAAAAAATAAAATAGAATAAAATAATTGAAATAAAATTAGAAATAATAAAAAATTAAAAATTTAAAAAAGAATATTAAATCTATTACATATTAATATATACCTTTTCAAATGCAAATAACTGTCTCAAAACAAAAATTAATTTAGTGGGAAGCGTATTGTTATTTTACACCTTTGCAAATCTTTCCGATATCTGGCTTCACAAAAGACACATTAGGTAGCCTCTGAAAAACTCCATAACACACACATAGGAGAATAAGAGTAAAAATGACAAATGATGCCTTAGTATTTTTGTGAAAATTGTTTTTCATCTTGTGGGCTCTCTGAAAGGTTCTCAATAGCCTCTAGTGGTCCTCAGGCCACACATTGAGAACTGTTGGAAGATACATTGTTTTCTAAATAACCAACTTTACGTAATGATATTCTTTTTTTTCCCCAACACAAGATTTGAATTGCCATCAGTATTTGCTCAATGTAAAACACACACACACACACACACACACACACACACACACACACACAGAGTATTTGCACCACTCTTCTATTTTCGGTTGATATTATATTATTTTAATACCAGCAATATAAATTCCACTTCTCATCCTCACTTCCTTTCATTTTAGTAGGTTTTTTTTTTTATCTCCAGAACTCTGTTGAAACAACTCTTATCAAGTATACCAAAAAACTGCATATTGCCAAAGCCAACAGCCCATTCTCTGTCATTATTTTCACTTTTCGAATGTGTTTGCCACGATGGACCATTTCCTCCCTTTTGAAGCATTTTGTTTTCTTGGCTTCCATGATACTATACTGACATGGTTCTTTCTATGTCAGTAGCTACAGACTCTAAGTGTGATTTGATGGATTATCCTCTCTTATATGACTTCTAACTGTTAAAATGGTTACGTTACATCCTGGGACAACTTCTCTATCTACACTCTCTCCTTGGACGTTGCAAGCAATCCTAGAACTTAAAATTCTCTCTAAAAGCCAGTGACTCAAATTTTCACCTCAAAGGAATAGCCATGACAATCATAAAGAAACAAACAAACAAACGAACAAACAAATGAGAATAAAGCGTAAGAATTACACTACCAGGTATTGGGACCTATTATAAAACTATAGTGATTGAAACAGTACAGAAATAGATAAACTGTTTAATGGTACAGAATGGAGTAAAAAATATATATATACCTACATATATATATAGTCACCTGTGTCATGACAAAATGACACCATAGTACATTAGGAAAAGGACGCTTTTTAAAATAAGTGGTGATGGCTCGATCAGATATCCAAGTGGGGAAAATAGATCTTATTTCACATCATATACAAAACTAAATTTTAGAGGGGTGCCTGGTGACTCAGTTGGTTAAGCATGTGACGTTTCCATTAAGAGAATTAAGAGGTAACTTACTAAACGGGACATATTTGTGAGACACACAACTAACACATGACTAGCATTGAGAATAAAGAACTCTCACAGATTAATAAAATGATTGGTACCAAGAAAGAAAAATAGGCAAACGATTTAAACAGACACATCACAAAAGAGATGATCCAATGGCCAGGAAAAAGAAGAAAACTTGCTCAACTTCATTAGTCATGAGGGAATGCAAATTACAACCACAATAAAATACCATAAACCCACTAGAATGGCTAAAACAATCAAAAGCAAAAAGTAAATTTAAAAGAGAATGGTTAATGAGGATACAGAGCACTGCTATTTTCAAACTATGCTAGCATGGGTATTTTTTTTTTTCTTAAAAAAAAATTTTTTTAACGTTTATTTTTGAGACAGAGAGAGACAGAGCATGAACGGGGGAGTGTCAGAGAGAGAGGGAGACACAGAATCCAAAACAGGCTCCAGGCTCTGAGAAGTCAGCACAGAGCCCGCGGGGCTCAAACTCACGGACTGCGAGATCATGACCTGAGCCGAAGTCGGCTGCTTAACTGACTGAGCCACCCAGGCGCCCCTAGCACGGGTATTAACTAGCATGGGTGTTCATTGCTTTAAACGCTTTGAAAAACTGTTTGATAGTATCTAGTAAAACCATAAATTCATACCCTGTGACTCAGCAATTCCACTCCTAGGTAAATACCCAAAGGAAATTCATACATAAGTTAAAGTCAAAGCCAATACTAAAATATTAATAACAAACAAAAGTACCGAGCGCACGCAAATTACTCAAATTCTCATGACCGGTAGAGTGAATAAATGTGGAAAATTCACCAATGTAATACTATATTGCAATAAAAATGATTGGCAATACATATGGATCTCACAGACATGTTGAGCAAAAGAAACCAGACACAAAATATATTCTCTATGATTTTCTTAATCTAAAGTATAAAACCAAATATATGAGCCAATATATGCTGCTTAGATATCAAGACAGTGATTGTCCTTTGGGAATGAGAAGATTGGGTGGGGCCACATGGCATACGTCTGGACACGAGTCATGCTCTGTTTCTTGATCTTGGTGTTGGTTACACAGGAATGCTTGAAAATGTATTGAGAACTTACGTACACTTTACTGAATGTGTATGATACTACAATAAAAGATTGTTTTCAATGTACATTTCTGGTCCTAACCTCCACTTTCGATATCACTGCTTGCTCATCATCTCTGCTTAGGTATCTAATGGACATAGCAATCTGGCCGTGAGCAAACAGAACTATTGAATTCTTTCCACCTTACCCTCTTTCAAACCCATTCTCTCCAAACATTTCCCATTTTAGTAAATTTTGCTTAAGCAAAAAACCTGGTAGATGTTCTTGGTTTTTTTTTTTCTTCATAGTGCACGTCCAATCTTTCAATAAGTCCTCTTGGTTCAAATTCCAGAACGTATCCGATTTATGACTACTTCTCACCAATGTTAAAATATTACTCTAGGACACCACCATCTTGTGGACCTTGCTCCAGCTCTCTAGCTAGTTTTCCTGCTTTTATACCTGCTCTTCCCTATCCCACAGCGGATCTTTCTAAAGAGTAAATCACATCATATGACTTAAAACCTACTACTGACTGTCTTTTTGCGGTACTAAAATAGCTGTAGTTGAGTGAAAACTTTCCTTTTCTAGCTAAGAATCCCACCTAACAAATAGGGAAAGAGTGAAGGATTAGAAAATCAATAGTGTGCAACATTTAATGAGAAAATTGATTTAGGAAACAATCTTTAAAGGATGAAAGCATTGAGTGAAGGATTTATGGGGGACTTTACAATGGAGGGATCAGGCTGCCATCACATGAGTCTATTGATCAATCACTAAAAATTATACCCAGAAATTGAGTGTCTTCTCAAGATTAAAAACACAGCACAGCATATATATATATAAATATATATATTTAAAAGTTGAACTTGAATCTCATTAAGGACTAGCTTCCATTTAAAGAAATATAGGAACTAGATGAACAAATTAAGCAGCATCACAAGGAAGTGAATCCACTATATTGGGGCATTCTCCAGTAAAATGGACTTACATTCTTTTACAACTCAATGACATGAAGAAAAGGAGTGGGGCGGGGGAGGGTGCATGGGTGGCTCAGTCGGTTGAGCGTCTAACTCTTGATTTCAGCTCAGGTCATGATCTCAGGGTCCTGGGAGGGAGCCCCATGTCTGGCTCTGCACTGAGCATGGAGCCTTCTTAAGGTTCTCTCTCTTCTTCTCCCTTTACCCCTCCCCTGCTTGTGTGTGCACATTCTCTCCCTCTCTCTCTCTCAAAAAAAAAAAGGGGGTTTTGCTTTAGCATGAAAAAAGAAGAACAATGAACATAATGTGCAGAACTTATGTGGATCCTGCTCTGAATAAACCAATGGTGAAAAGCTATTTGTGACATAATTGGATAAATTTGATTATAGATTATTTATTATATGACACCAAAGACTTAATTGTTACCAATGTTAGGTGTGATAATGGCTTTGTAGCTATGTAAGAAAATATCCATACTTTTCAGAGATGCATACTGAATTATGTACATAGAGATGAAGTGATATGAAGCCTGGGAGATTTGCTTAAAATACTTAAAAAGGCACAGATGAAGCAATATGATAAAATATTGATAATTAATGAATTTGGATGATGGTCACATGGCATTTATTGTATCATTCTTGTTATTGAATATATTTTTTGGATTTTTTAAAATAAAAAACAAATCGCTGACGGCTACCCAAATCTTGTAAGATGTATATGTTTGCTTACTTCTCTTAATCATCTCTCTTGTATCGTTCCCCCCCCACCCCATTCACTAACTTCAGCCATTCTGCTAATCATTTTGCTTTTGAACACATGCACACAGCCCTCTTCTGTTTCAGAGTATTTGAATTTGTTGGCTTTTTTTCTGTTTGAAGTGTTCTTCCTCCAAATAATCCCATGGCTACTCCTCTTTTCAACATTGGGGATGCAACTCAAATATTACCTGCTTGGAGAGATTGTCCTCAACCATCCTAGCTAAAGAAGAAGATCAGATGATTGTTCAGCAAATATTTACTACCTACTCCTTTTCCACTGGAGGAGTATATTTCCTTTTTCCAATGTTGTTGGGCTTGGCCGGGTGAATTGTTATAATCAATTTGGCCAGTTGGATATGAGCAGATATAAGCAAGCAGACTTGAAATGTGTTTGCAGTGAGGCACTCTTACCCTTTTTGAGAGAGCCATGGAAAGAGATTTCTCAGGGTAGCTGCTGCCCCTTCGTTATCGATCTCGTTACTAATAGCTCTAAAGTACTATACAGATATTTGTTGTAATTGTCAAAATCTGTCACAGTGGCTGGCAAGTAATAGGTGTTCAATAACATTTTATTGAGTGAATGAATCGAAATCAGGCCATGAAGATTTGGAAAGGGCTTGGTTTAGGATCTTTTTGGCCATCTTTTAGGGCCTCTAATTATAGTACAGAATCGTATGTATTGGGAGGCAGGATTTAAAAAAAAAAAACAAAACCTGTCAACCAAAGCAAAAGGTCATATTTCATGGCTGGTCATAGTTTGCCTTATGAACTTTATTTACCCACTACAAACCTTCTCAAAGCCTTGCTGTGGAGAAATATAGTTTCCTTCTACCAAGGGAATTTCTGTGCCTGCTAGAAATGGCTGGAAGAGAAAAGATAATGTAGCTATAAATAAGGGTAGGTCTTTCCATGACTTAGTTCTCTTATGATTTGTATTTTCTATCTTAATGAAAAATTTTACAGCAGCCACAGAACAAGGAACACCATGTCCCTTATTTTACAATTTATGAAGTTTTCATATATTTTGACCTAATTTTTTCCTCTGCGATATTGAGATATTGTATTGGGAAGCCATAGACACTATTACTTTTGACCTTTAGTTAAGTTGTATCCAGGAGTCAGGTCCCCCATATGAGTGAATGATGAGAAATTGCCTATATTTCCCACGAATCTCTGTTCATTCCAGAAGGACAGGAGAAGAGAGAGGTAGATAATGAGGTTTTATTGCTCCGATTGAGCTGCTTAGTAAACCTCACACATCATGGGTGAATATGAAGGGCAAACAAAGTTTATACCTTGTATGTGCTAAAATTATAATATGGGCTAATGCATCATACATTTACAGTTATGATAATTTTCAAATATAATCCTTGGGTATCATGCTTTACTTTGAAGTTTAGTTTACTATCTCTTATGATTGTGTACCATGGCCTATTTTAATCAGTTACTAGTAATTGTTGTTATGCTTTCATAGCATTCTAAATCTGGTTTGTTTGTTGATTCTTTTTTTTTAATTTTTTTTTTTAACGTTTATTTATTTTTTGAGACAGAGAGAGACAGAGCATGAACGGGGGAGGGGCAGAGAGAGAGGGAGACACAGAATCAGAAGCAGGCTCCAGGCTCTGAGCCATCAGCCCAGAGCCTGACGCGGGGCTCGAACTCACGGACCGCGAGATCGTGACCTGAGCTGAAGTCGGACGCTTAACCCACTGAGCCACCCAAGCGCCCCTGTTTGTTGATTCTAAATGCCATCCCAGGGAAGTCCTCAGTTCTCTTTATTTAATATGATAATTGGTCTGTTTATCTGTGTGCATTTCTTACCATTTTACCTTCCTCCTCTGCTCCCTACAAACCCTTTCCCTCTAGAGTTGTTATTCTGAAATTTAGTGTATATCCCAATCTAACGTCCCTTTATACGTTGCTCACTAGAGTCTGTTTTTAAATTTTCATTTATTTTGAGATAGAGAGAGTGCAGAGGAGGGCCAGAGAGAATGGGAGAGAGAGAAAATCCCAAGCAGGCTCTGCAAGATCAGTGCAGGGGCTTGATCTCATGAACTGTGAGATCACGACCTGAGCTGAAATCAAGAGTTGGACGCTTAACTGACTGAGTCACCCAGGCGCCCCTAGAGTCTTTATACATTCTAAAGTATATTTATGGAACACTTGTTACAGAGCACTGCTGGATACTGGATTTTGAAAAACAAACAAACAAACAAAATAAGAGTTTTGGTCTTCCATTACTGGGTCTTTTCCAATATGTCTTTTTGGTTAAAACTTTAATGCTTTTCTGGGCCTATCACCTATGCTAATCTTCTTTTAGTTACTAGAAGTTCCTTGGTGGGATTTCTTCCTTAATATTTATATGGCATATCCCCCAAATTAATCAATGATCGTGTGAGTCAGGAAAAAAGTTGTGCCAAGTGTGAATGCAGGCCTGAGTTGCGGGCTACGATGGGGAGGAATGATAGCGTATTTTAGAATAACCTATAGCTGCTAGTGAATATATAGCTATTTCCCATGGACTCTACTACAGGGCTTGGCTGTGGACCTACCCCAGGACTGTTCCATGATATCTTGGTAGAAGATCAACCTTCAGCTGACATCAAGGTTTTCAGAGTTTTGAAAGGCTTAGGTCCACTGATGATGTCTAGGAGAAGTATTGTGTTTCCTAGGCTATCAACACGTCGACTCTTCTCAATTTAACCTTTTTGAAAACAAACTCTAGATTAACTCATATCAGAAGCTATGAATTCTATTTCTGACTCTGTCAATAGCTAATTATTTCCTCTTTGGCCATTCTGTGAAATGAGGAATGAACTCCAACACAAATTCCAGAGATGGTATTTCATGATTCTATGACTATAATGAGCCCTGGAAAGATACTAGTTATTGTATATATTTACATGGCACGTACAATCCAAGTTAAAGAACACTGAAAACGGAAAGCCGTGGCTAAAGAAGTTAGATACCATAAGAAGTCAGAAATTTATCACTGCCCTCTGTAGTCATTTTAATAAATGATTTGTACCTTAAATACATGTGTATCTCTTTAGTTATACAACTGCTCAATAATCAAGCATAAATGCCCTGTGGTAATTAGGCAGTGTGCTTCTTGCTGTGGGAACATAAGATATGAAAATTGGGATGGTTAATTATTGCTACAGTAATTGAAGAATGACATACCCTGATTAGTTTTTTTTTAAACTGTGCCTTTTTTCCTCTTTAAGAAAACAATGAGTAAGAGCTTTTATTGCAGATAGAAGAGAAAGCATATCAGATTTTCAAACCCTTCCAAAGGCTTTCATTAAAGGAAATATCTCACCTTAGAAATGGCAAAAAAAGACTTGGTCACAAGAAAATGGAGAATCTGAATGCTCTAGTTACTTAAAATATCCAGCCACAATGAAGCAGAACTGATCTAAAGTCTGAATGACCCAGCAAAGTAGAAGCTAGGATTGTCTTCCTCAACAAAGCATAAACAAGTCTTCTGTGCTGATAGCTGAGACCTTGTCTCTTTCCCCCCTTTCCCCAATAAGTATCTGAGGGCTGGAAATACACTGGTGTTCTCTAAAAGTTCTACTTTGATGTTCAGTTGACATGGGAAAAATACACTTTTCTATGCAATTTTGGTGCTGTTAAAAAGGCCCATTGCCCAGAAAATCTTACCCAAGCTATTCTTTAAGGCTCAGTTCAAGTCTTATCTGTTGTGAAGCATTTTTGGATGAATTCTCCCTTCTTTACTCCTTTTTTTTTTTTTTTTTGCATTTATTATGTGTGTCACACAAATGGGATCTTATTGTTTAGTTCTGATATCACAGACTTTAGCATTTTAGTATATAGTCTCTCATTCTTTATATAGTTTATGAGTGTGTCGTGTCTCTCAGCTAGTTTTCAAGTACCTCAAGAATAAGATTCCCTTTCTCTACTCCTATGATTCCCCACAACATCTAGCATGATTCTGGGCACATAGAAGGTACTTGATTAAGTGATTGATTAATCAGTGTGGTTTGATGAAAAATGATTCCAAGTCACATGGACTGTGTGCAAATTTGAGAAAACAAATGTGACACTTGGATGTCTTGAAAGATGTGCCATTATGATGCCTGATTAATGGATAAACTTTATTTAATTCATCATTTTCTCACCATTTGCCAACAGGCATACAATATCAACATTAGTGTAGCAGAAAATTTTGATTTAGGAGCAGCAGTGTCACTAATAATATAAAATAAAATGTGATCAGACTTGGTCAAGCTGAATTTTTTTTTTTGCTTGCCAGGGTATTCATGTTAATTTTTACAAAATTTTAAATATATATATATTTTTAGTTTCAATATAAGTTCATTTGGTCCACTTTAAAAATCCTTTCTCTTGGGGTGCCTGGGTGGCTCAGTCAGTTGAGCGTCCGACTTCGGCTCAGGTCATGATCTCACAGTCCGTGAGTTCGAGCCCCGCGTCGGGCTCTGTGCTGACAGCTCAGAGCCTGGAGCCTGCTTCAGATTCTGTGTCTCCCTCTCTCTCTGTCCCTCCCCCCACTACCCCCCCTGAAATATAAATAAACATTGACAAATTTAAAAAAAAATAAAAATAAATAAAAATCCTTTCTCTACAAATGTAACAGAGCTATAATCTCATGGTCATTATCTTATATATTATGATAGGGTTTGCGATGGTTAATTTTATGTGTCAACCCTGACTTATATAATGTCTCAGCTGTACTTGACCTTGTAAAGAAGAGCGACCCTTGTCTGACCCCCACCTTGCTTTAGGCTGGCTGAGCGCAATGTCGCATCAGAACTAGGTAACCCAATTAGAGCCCAATTTGATGTAAATTTCATATACCAGTTCTCATATTCCATTTCTTCCTTGCTTTCCTGAGACTGACTCCCTACTAATGCCCGTGTAGTTGTTTATCTTGTTAGCTTCATTAAAGCACCAGGATGAGGGGGACAAGGGAGTCTGGCATGGGACTCTATTGCCTGCAAGAATAAGATCCTTTTAGTAATTGGGACCTGGCCTGGCCTGACTATGGCTTAGTTTTCAACTTTGGTTTAGTTTTAGCCTTGATCACTACGTATCACTTGAAACTCCTGTCTGTACCCTTTCAAACTGGGCATCTCTGTACTCTGTCTACTTGGTTCACTTACTGTGTCCATTTAGACAGATCCCCTTTATTGCACTTACGCCATGGTGTGCACTAAGAGCCCAGTTTTTCTGCACAGTATGGTAAGTACCAGCACAGCGTGCTCTCCCCGCTAAGTGGAGGAATTATCCTGGTCGTTGGCCCCTGGACTGTTTGTTACCATCATACTTTTTGGTGGAGGGTTTTAGTCATTTCACGTATTAGAGGTCAAGCTCATAAGTTTTAGCTGCAAATCAGTGTATGGCCACTCTTCAAAACCACCCTTGGGATTTGGTTCGCTGCTACCAAATGATATTAGTGTGTTACAGTTAGCGATTTCCTTAAAATGGAGAATAATGGTACTTTATTAGAAGCCTCAAGCTTAGACTTTAAAGATTCATTATATATAATAAGTAAATCTTTTTTTTTAAAAGTTTATTTTGAGAGAGAGCGAGTGTGAGCGGGGAAGGGGCAGAGATAGAGAGAGCGAGGAAGCAGGCTCCACCCTTCAGTGTAGAGCCCAGCACAGAGCTCTGTCTTACTAGCCATGAGATCATGACCTGAGCCGAAATCAAGAGTTGGACACTTAACCAACTGAGCCACCCAGACCCCCCAAAAGTAAATCTTTTTAACTAAAATGGTAAACCTCTGCAAACATTAAATGTTCAAAAATACAATACTTTTATAGTGAGATTTTCTTAAAAAGCAATTAAATATTAAGATAAAGGAATATATCTGGGTAAAAAATAGATTTTTCTGCTGCTATCACCAATTATTTTTTTTATTAATTTTAACACAAAATAATGTATGCTCCCTGAATCAAAATTCAAATAATACACAAGTATAGAAACTAAAGAATTATAACCCTTCTTATCTCATTGACCTAACCAGTCCCACTTTCAAAGGGTAACTATTGTAAAAAGATTGATGTGTTTTCTCCCAGATGTTCTCTATGCACATTCAAATATATACGTTTGGACATTTTTTTAATGCTTATGCTTTTTTATTCAAAATGGTTTGCGGTTGATGCATTGTTCTGCAAATTACTCTTTTTAATATAACAAACTGACAAGGAGTCATATTCATGACATATTCATATTAGTACATAAGGAACTTTTAAAAACATTTTTTAATGTTTCTTTATTTTTGAGAGAGAGAGAGAGAGAGAGAGAGAGAGAATGAGCAGGGGAAGGGCAGAGAGACAGAGACACAGAATCCGAAGCAGGCTCCAGGCTCCGAGCTGTCAGCACAGAGCCTGGCTCAGGGCTCAAACTCACGAACCGTGAGATCATGACCTGAGCCGAAGATGGGCGCTTGACCAACTGAGCCACCCAGGTGCCCTGGGAACTTACTTTTTTAATGGCATCATGACATTCCATAATCCAAATATACCCTGATTTATTTAACAAGTTGTTAATTTTGGATTTAGATTGTTTCCTTTGCTGTTAAAAATAATGTTATCAACATGCTCATATAGATACTTTCTATTAGTTTTCTATGGTTGAATAATACATTATAACAAACTTAGCAGTTTAAGGCAAACAAATATATTATTTTACAATTTCCCTAGAGGCTTGGCTAGGGAAAGATCTGCTTCCAAGCTTCCTCAGGTTGATGGCAGAATGGCTTTCCTGGAGGCTGTGTGATTGAGATTCTCATTTTCTTACTGGCTATTGGCCAAGGGACCACTCTCAGTTCCTAGAAGCCACTCTCACGTCCCTGCCACATGGTGCCCTCCATAGACCCTCTCACACTTTGAATATCTCTGATGTTGGGAAAGGCTCAGTCTCTTTATAGGGCTCACCTAATTAGGTCAGACCAATCAGAATAATCTTTTTTTTTTTTTTTTTAGACTAATGCCAGAGTTTGCTGATTACAGTTGACCCTTGAACAGTGCTGGAGTTAGGGGCACTGAACCCCCATGCAGTAAAAAATCCACATATAACCTTTGACTTCCCCAAAACTTAACTACTAATAGCTTGCTGTTGATCAGAAGCCTTACCAATAACATAAACAGTCGATTAACACATATTTTGTATGTTATATACATTTATATATTGTATTCTTACAGTGAAGTAAGCTAGAGAGAAGAAAATGTTAAAATCATAGGGAAGATTAAGTACTGTACTATATTTATGGAAAAAAATTCACATGTAAGTGTACCTGCATTGTTGAAACTTGTAAAGTGCAAGGGCCAACTGTAATAACATAATCACAGGATTGATACCCATTATATTCACAGATTGTGCCCACACTCCAGAGAGAGTTATAGAAGGCATGTACGTCAAGGAGTGGGAATCTTGGTTATCTTAGAATTCTACCTATAACATACCCTTAGACCTTCATATGTTTATAAGCAGATAGTCACTGAAGTATGATTGCTAGGCTAAAAGGTATGGGTGTTAGAAATTTTGGGTTACATCTTACGTGTATTAAAAATTTTTTTTAATGTTTCTTTATTTTTGAGAGAGAGAGTGTGTGAGCAAGGGAGGGGCCGAGAGAGAGAGGGAGACACAGAATCCGAAGCAGGCTCCAGGCTCCGAGCTGACAGCACAGAGCCCGACATGGGGCTCCAACTCACGAACGGTGAGATCATGACTTGAGCCGAAGTTGGATGCTTAACCAACTGAGCCACCCAGGCACCCCATTTTTACATCTAACTTTTAAAATATTGTATTTCTGTATACTCTCAACAAAGCCTAACAGATTATTCTAATCGTACCTATTAGAATGTAAGCATTATAAGCACAGGTATTTTTATTTTTTTTTATGGACATATCCTTAACATCTAGAATAGTTACTGGCATGTAGTACATACTCTTGGTTAAGAGCTTTCATCATGGGGGCGCCTGGGTGGCCCAGTTGGTTAAGCATCCAACTCTTGATTTTGGCTCAGGTCACGATCTCATGATTCGTGAGTTGGAGCCCTGTGTCAGCACAGAACCTGCTTGGGATTCTCTCTCCTCCTCTCCCTCTCCCCTTCCCCCCCAATAAATATTTATTTTATTTAAGTTTATTTATTTATTTTGGGAGAGACAGAGACAGCACAAGTCAGGGAGGGTTAGAAGAAAGAGGAGACAGAGAATCCCAAGCAGGCTCCATGTTGTCAGTGCAGAGCCAATGCAGGGCTTGAACTCACAAAACGGTGAGATCGTGACCTGAGCCAAAACCAAGAGTTGGACACTTAACCGACTGAGCCGCTCAGGTGCCCCAAGTAAATAAACATTTTTTGAAAAAAAGAACTTCCATAACAATCCTTTGCTACCTGATGGAAATTTCATTGTCCTATAAAGCATCAATGTCTATTTTTCTACTCTCAAAGCTGCCCTTCCATTTACCCTTCAGAGAAAGACTGGATGTCTCTCTGTTTTAGGAATTATTAAAGTACTGTTTCTTTTCCTGTCCAATTAATACTTGCCTCTGTCTTTGCTTTTTTTTTTTTGTTAATGTTTATTTATTTTTGAGAGAGACAGAGACAGAGTGTGAGCAGGGGACGGGAAGGGGCAGAGAGAGAGGGAGACACAGATTCCGAAGCAGGCTCCAGGCTCTGAGCTGTCAGCACAGAGCCCAATGTGGGGCTCGAACTCACAAACCATGAGATCATGACCTGAACCAAAGGAGGACGCTTAACTGACTAAGCCACCCAGGCGCCCCAATACTTGTCTCTGTCTTTGAAAAAAGGTATAGGTGCTTCTGCACCCTCCTTCTAGACTTTTTAAGCTGCAACTTTGGTTGGTTTCATCTGTATCCAGAATTGTACATCCTTACCCCAGTTAGCTTATTTCATTGATAATCCCTACCCAATGCCTTTATAATACTAATTATTTTCAACCACAAAGAGGCCACATCCCTGACAACAGAGCTTGAACAGAAAGTTAAACAAATGTTTTGCTTTTCAATTTGAACAACACAGGAAGCTTAACAGAACGAAGTTGGAAGTATCTAAGTTATATGTGCGGCAAAGAGCGTTTTGAGTAGGGGGAGAATCCAAATCATGTGTTGGGGACTAGAAGCAAGGTATTTGGTAGAGGTGTAAATACAATCCAGGACAATTAAAAAAAACACAGAAATCAAATTGTGTTTTTATTATCTTCCATTGTGACAATCAGAAAGTATTTTTCCAGCTTTATTGGAGTACAATTGACATATGACAAGTACAATTGATATAACATTATATAATTGGCATTAAACATTGTTTATACAAGGTGATGATTTGATAAACATGTACGTTGTGAAATGATTACCACAGATTATTTGACACATCTCCATTACCTCAGGTAGTTACATTTTTGTGTGTTTCTTTGTTTTTTGTTTTTTTGGTTTTTTTTTTTTTGGTGAGAACAATTAAGATGTATCCTTTTAGCAACTAACAGGTATCCAATATATGTTGTTAACTATAGCATTAGATTTGCAGAACTTATTCATCTTATAACTGGAAATTTATATTCTTTGAGCAAAGTTTTCCCACTTCCCCCCTATTTGTCTTTTCTTGTCTGACTTAGTTCACTGACCATAGTGCCCTCAAAGTTCATCCATTCTGTTGCGAACGGTGGGATTTCCTTCTTTTAAAAAAACCTGACGTGGTGCCTGAGTGGTTCAGTCCGTTGAGCTTCTGACTCTAGATTTCAGCTCAGGTCATGGTCTCATGATTCGTGAGTTCAAGCCCCTTGTCAGTCTCTGGCCTGACAGCATAGGGCCTGCTTGGGATGCTCTCTCCTCTCTCTGCCCCTCCCCAGCGCGCTCTCTCTCTCTCTCTCTCTCTCAAAGTAAACAAATAAAATTTTTTTTTAAAAAGCTGAATAGTATTCCATTGTGTATATATATCACGTTTCCTAAATGCATTCGTCTGTAAACAGATAATTTGTTTCCATATCTTAGCTGTTGTGAATAGTGCTGCAATAAACATGGGAGTACAGATACCTTTCCAAGATAGTGGTTTCATTTCCTTCAGATGTCTATCTACAAATGGAAGTGCTTGATGAGGTGGATTTTCAGTGGGAATTAGATTGGGGAACAGAGGGGGAGGATAATGTTGTATTTGATGCAGGATGGGAGAGCCCTTGCTTAACAATTTATGGTACTAAAATTACCTTTTAAATGGCAAAAGTAATACATTTTCATCATCTAAGAATCTGAAAATACAAATAACAGAAAAAAGCTTGAAACATCAGATTGTGTGGAGAAAAAACAGATTAAATTCTTGATGTATTTGTTCCCAGCCCTTTTGTTTATGTATCGTATATTTACCTTATAATGTCACAAAAAATGGAATAATAGGAAAAATACTATTTGATACTTTTCTTAAAATCTTAAAATATTGTGAATAACTTTCACTGTCTTTCAACACACATCTATGGTATAATTTTTCATGACTATAAAATATTCGATTGTAATAATGAAATATTTTTATGTAACCAATTCTTTATTATTGTTCAACTAAACTACCATTTGTTTATATATATTCATAACAACCATATATATATATATATATATATATATATATA
Organism: Panthera uncia; assembly: GCF_023721935.1. NCBI lineage: Eukaryota > Metazoa > Chordata > Mammalia > Carnivora > Felidae > Panthera > Panthera uncia. The sequence goes on from NC_064817.1 coordinate 88,584,048, forward strand.
TATATATGTTTTACTTTCAAAATTATTATACAGCAAAATTGACATTTTACCCTTTGGATTTTAGTAGATGCATAGATTTGCACAACCACCACCATAATCAAGATACAGAATCACAAAAACCTCCTCTATACCAGTTCTTTCTAATCATTCTCACCACATCCATATCCCCTGACAATCACAGACCTGTTTTCCATCACTATGGTTTTTTGCCTGTTTAAAAGTGTCAAATACTTGAATTTAAATAAATTTAAAATGATAAACAAGCAAACAAATGTGTTACGTATATGGAATGTAGGTATGTAACCTTTTGACACTGTTTTCTCTCACTCAGCATAATGTCTTTAAGATTCATCTAAGTTGCTGTTTGTAACTTTTTTTTCAACTCCTGAGTAGTATTCCATAGTATGGCTGTACCACAGTGTGGCTGAGCATCCATCCATTAAAAGATGTCCGGTTTCCCTCTGCCCTCATCCTGCTCCACCGTGACCCTGCAAAGCCAGTGGGCGAGCACCTCACCCCCCATGCTCTGTTCAAGCTGACCAGCACATGCAGGTCATACAGGGGTGCGCCTTGAGTGCCTGGCTCGGGTGACCAAGAAGGATTGTGTTTCTGGGTCCTATGGGTCTGAAACAATTGGAGAGACAGCTCATGGCAGGCTCCCCCCCCCCCCATACAGATGGTAGACTGAAACACATCCCCCGTCTTCTGGTAGAAAAAAAAAAAACCCTGTCTACTTGGTCTGGAGCCTCAGCTTGAGGGTCATCAAGACTTTATCACACATCTGGAAACTGTGGAAGTGTTCTCAGGGAATGTAGGCCAGGGGACGCCATCTCTGAATTCTCACTTAGCCTCGCTATAGCTCACCAGTTTTTATCTGAAGGAAAGAAAAACACTAATTTGAAAAGATATATGCACCCCTGTGTTCACTGCAACATTATTTACAATAGCCAAGACATGGAAACACTCTAAATGTACACCAATGGATGGATGAATAAAGAAGATGTGGTCTTTATACACAACGGAATTCTACTCAGCTATTAAAAAATGAAGTCTTGCCATTTGCGAACAACACGGATGGAGCTTGAGAGTATTCTAAGTGAAATAAGTCAGACAGAAAGACAAACGCCACATGATTTCACTTATCTGGAATCTGAAAACAAAACAAATGAACAAACAAAACAAAATAAAAACTGCTAGGTATAGAGAACAGACTGGTGGCTCCCAGAGGGGATAGGAGCTGGGGAATGAACAAAAGTGGTAAAGGAGATCAAGAGGTAAAAACATCTAGTTATAAATATGTAAGTCATGGGAACGTAACATATAACATTGGGACTAAAGTCAAGAATACTGTAAATATGAAAGCTGCAGAGAGGGTAAATCAAACACACAAGAAAAACTGTCAATTTGTATGGTAACAGATGATAAATAGACTTAATGTGGTGATCGTTTCTCAATGTATACCAATGTCGACTCACTGTGCTGTCCACCTAAAACTAATATAATGTATCTCAATTATACTTCAATAAAAAATAAGGATATAGGGGCTGTTTCCAGTTTGGGGCCATTATAATACTGCTGTGAACATTCATGTGCAAGTTTTCTGTGGATGTGTTTTTGTTTCTCTTGGGTGTATACCTACAAACAGGATTTCTGGCTCATACGCTGACTATGTTTACCCTTTTAAGGAACTACCGGACCATTTTCCACAGCAGCCACCTTATTTTCTCTTTCCACCAGCAGTGTGTGAGAGTTCCAATTTCTTCACATCCTTATCAACATTTGTGATTGTTCATCTTTTTTTACTATAGCCATTCTAGTAGATGTGAAGGGGTATCTCATTATGGTCTTGATTTGCATTTTCCTAGTGACTAAT